>NW_027500013.1:0-86674 GCF_021521415.1 Bidens hawaiensis | reverse complement strand
CTGATTTATAAGGTATAATTTGATGTGTAATGAAAATTGCGATTTAGTTTATAAGCCATTGAAAATCGATTTGAAGTTCTCTATAAAGATCCAACTTGAGAAATGAAGGTGTGATTTTTAACGTGTCGAAGCTGGTGAAACGTGCTGAAAGCGTGCTATGTAACACGTTGAAACGTGCAGAACAGCTGATAAACAATCTGATTAAGTGCGTAACGTGCTTTAACTTGGCTTATTCCAAGTTTTAAGGGGTTGATGGGCACTGAGCTTTCGTGCAGTGCATGAAGGGGCTTATTCTAAGTTTTAACCTCGAGTAAGACCTCAGGAATGATTGCCACCTCTTCCAACTACGGGTGAGCTCGGTACCGTACCGGTACCAAAAATACCGATCCCGAAAATCGCAAATTCTTGGTACCGGTACCGAAATATTCGGTTCGGTACCGGTACCGAAGGTAAAAATTCGGGAAATACCGGTATCGTACCGATCCCGAAACCTAAAAACTTTTGTACCGATTCCGTACCGACGGTTTCCAATCGGTATCAGTACCGAATTTGATAATTCCTAATTCCAACTCATTACGTGACACCAAAATCCTTTATGTTAATAAACAAATGATAAAACATACGATTAAGGACAAAAATGATATAAACATTTCAAAAGATATATATATATATATATATATATATATATATATATATATATATGCGTTAATGTTTGTTCATTTAAAATGGATGTGTTCGTGTTGGTTTATGTTGGTTTGTTAAAACTATAGAAAACTACCTTTTACAATTGAAATAGCTCAAACATTAAAATATAATGAACATTACAAACTAATTAAACTAAATCAGAACGTAATAAAACAAGTCACTACAAGAAATAAAATAACAAAACTATTAAAAACAAACACCAAAATAAATCCCCCAATCTTTTAGTTTGAAAATATAAATTGTTTACTAATGTGTTGCAAAACACAAAGCGTTTTATTCCGTTTTTGTTTTGTTTTGTGCGTAAACCGTTAACGAATCTAACTTGTTCTTGCATGAAATTAAATGTTTGTGTATATGATAGGTCCCATGTTGAATAGAGCAAAAAAAAACGAGTTTAATGAAGAAAGAATCAGCTACCCCGTCTATTTTGTCTTCTAGTGGGCCTTATGGGCTTCTTTTAACCTATTTTATATTAGGAAGGAGGTGTTTAAACATATATATATAAAGGGCTAATACCCTATCTACGAATTGAACATAATATTTCCAGCCACCACACCTACTCCAGAGGAGAAACCAAGGAGTACAAGCTTACGAGTCTATCTTTTACCCTTCGTTTGTCGGTTTAAACTATTTTAACGTTTGTGAGTTCGTTTTTGGTTTTTAATCATTCAAACCTATTGTAATCAGATTTATATTGATTATGATTGGCTAAACCTCTTTGTTCTACCTAGGTTAGATGATTATTGTTCGGTTTTGATGAGTTTATTGGATTGTTTGAGCAATATGACTTGAATTGCTATTGAAAGTTTGGTTTAATGATGAATTAGGTTGTGTTTAGTGGCTGTTAGTTTATTGATTTTATCACATAATCTCGTGCTTCGATTAATTGAATTGGTTTTGATTGATAGTTGCATGTTCAATTCTTTACTTTGTGTTTAGAGTTTTGCGGTAGGTACAACCGTAGGGTTTTGTTGAGATTATTGATTGACATAATTCAGCGGTTAAGCATCTTCTTAGAGACCGAGAGGTGATAGGAAGTAAAGTCATCTCATAGCTTTTACTTGTTAGGATTAGGATCGCGCGATAGCGGGTTCGGTTCTTGTTGGGTTTGGGTTGTGAGCGATTAGTTGCTCTAGTTCAACTTAAACCAAATTGTTCCTCTATCCTTGGTTACGTAGTATTCGTTTCCATTAGGGTCGTGTGTCGGTGAGTCCGAGAGGAGAGTCGGCATTAGAACACCTTAGCATTCGTTTCCCGGTTTGTTCTTAAAATTAATTAAGCTTAAGTGAGGGTTTGTTAGTGAAACCGAGAGGTGATCTAGCTTTCTTGAGCGAACCTTAGTTTTGTCATCATTAGGTACCGGTGTCGTGAGATCATTCAATCCATTAACTTGTTAGACCGTCAATATGTTTCTTACCTAGGTAGACGTTTCTCCATATTCGTTACGAGCTTCGTTAGTGTCGTTAAGTTTTCTTATTATCGTTAGTTTCGTTAAGTTTCATCGTTAGTTAAGTTAAATTAGTTAAGTTTAGTTAGTTTAAATAATTAAGATAAATAAATATATTATTTAGGAAGGTCTTGTCTAGGGTTTAGTGATCATAAGCGTTTTCACATGTCCTTGTGTTCGATACTCGAACTTCTTAGGTGTGTACTACTTTCGATCGGTACACTTGCCGGTTGTGTGTGGAGTCATTAAAAGTTTCCGTTTTATAAATATAAAGCTTAGTTGTGAGTTCCATAGAAAAAGCATTCATTAGACACACATCATTTACTGAATTATATTTTCACAGAGATGGACGTACGCAATCCACTCGTCCTATTAAAGCAAATTTGATTGTATTAAAACTGCTCCTACGCGTGTTTCAAACCATAAGCCTTTTCCATTAGCTTTATGTTAGTGACAATACTTGAATTTTCTCCTTAAAAATGATTTAAATATATTGTTTTATCCTTTAAATAAAAAAAACATTTTATATTTTCTTTAAAACTTTTGTTCATGTTCGTATCGTTTATTAAATGAACGAACATAAACAAATCTTTCGCTAAACGGTTCACGGGTAGTTCACTGAATGTTATGTTTGTTTACAGGTGCCTATATGTAGATGAAGTTTATAAAGTATTAATTAGATATGTTTGTTTCTTTTGTCTAGAAAGTTAACGAAGACGTTTATGCTAACGGATATGCCCAATCTCATTTCTTTGCGGACGAACACGAACAACATTTCGTTTTGTTATGTGTTCGTGAACTGTTCCATTGTCCAATAAAAAGCTTACCAAACAAACACCAACAAGTCTTCGTTGGTTCAATTTCGTAAATGTCATGTTTTTTTCATTTATGTTCGTGAAACTCCGATAACGTAAAAGGTACTTTTATTGATAATTATAATTAAAAGATCTTATTTGTAGTATTTTGTAATTGAGAGTCAGTTTGTTAGTTAAACAAGTTGGATTGACTTTATATGCACACCAGACTACAAATTATGAACTATATGCACGAACAACCTAAAGTATGTTCAAAATGTGACAATTTTAACCTTTTACCTATGAATAAGTGGATTTGGGTTGTTTTTTACATTTTATCTCAAACGAGTCAAACAACTTTTAACATTTAGATTGCTTTTGTTTTACTATAGTTTATTTAAATCATAATTAACTCATTAGTTAATAGTAATTCAAAAACTGCACAAAAAGCACGTCTATTAGTTTACAACCAACTTAGTCGGACTCAATGCCATGCTAAAGAAACAACATATAATCTTTGAACTTCGACTAATTATGTGTATCATCATAGGGCAGTGTAAATACTTTGGTTGTGAACTATGGTTTTGCTGGCGCCTGCCCCTGTCCCTGACAATTAAAAGTTGTAAGTATATATATGTTTATATTTCTATGTGTGTTGTTTCATAACTTTATATTTATTATGCAACTTCTTACTACTTCAGCCTGCAAAGTGGTCATTCAACTTCCACACTATGCTAAAGTTCAGTGAGTTGGTAGAAAGCTTAGATTTCAGTTAACAAATATTTTTAAAAGCTAAATATCTTATTTTTATTACGTTAAAAAATTAAATCTAAACATTGCTTATAGAAGCAACTAAAAGTGTAATCAATTATCAATGGTCTAGCGTTTGAGGTCAAAGTGTGCTAGCTCATCAAATATCAAGAAACTAAAACTAAGTGATCTATCAAACTTTCAAATATCATCTAAGTATGATTTTTTTTTTGCCTTTTGACTACTTTAGATGTGTTCTTGCTTTCTTTATTACAAAAAAGTTACAAACATTGTGATTAATTTCAGTAACTATCCTGAAGACAATGCAAGGAATGAGAGTGATTAGAATAATTTAATCAACTTACTAAAGAGATGTACCATTTCTTCTGAAAACCATTATAAAAGGTTATCATAAATTTACTATACCCTTAATTTGCATTTTAGTTCTTAACTTAATCCCATCTTAGTGACTGCTTTAGAAAGCAACGAACACTATAGTAACCTCCTAAAGTTACGAAGTTGATTTGTCAGTTTGTCCCAAAAAAGTACTAATTTTATATGATACTAAAAGCTTATATTGACAAATGAACAAGTACATTTTTAAATCTTTGTTTTTATTTAAGAAACAAATATTCTAAAACTACCAATTTGGTTTATCCTACTAATAAAGATTGAATTTTATGATAACCAATGCTTTTGTTGAATTGCAGGTCTGGTCGGGTTGGGTGGCAAAGTGTTCGGAATGGGTTGACTCGAAATGTTTTTATTTTGGCAATGTCATTAGTTGATAAGATATGATATTTCTTTCCTTAAAAGTGTTGTCATTAGATGACAAGGTACGATATTATTATTTTTACCATTTATAACAAAGTAGGAAACTGATGAATTCATTTTCTGGTCTCATTAACGTTTATAATACAATATATTTCTTTAATGGTGGAGCCATTTTGGTTCGTGTGAAAACAGGTTGTAAACAGATTGAGTTCAAGCCGTTTAAATGGAGTGTCAATTTTTATTCGGGTGAAAACAGGTTATAAGCAAAATGTTTTCGAGTCATTGGGGTTGTACAAACTGGTATAATATGTTAATCGAGTTGGTGGGTTGTAAACAAATTTTGTTGGATGGGTCTTAAATGGGTTATTGGGTCGACCGTGTTAATCGGGCAATGTTAAACGAGTCAGCCCATTTAACTAAACATGTTAAACTGTTAGGACGACCTGTTTAGTTAGATAGATTGACCAGCATCAATCTAACACGTTTAAACAAATATTACTATAGTACCATTTTAAAGTTAGCAAGTTGGTTTGTGGGTTTGTCCTTACAAAATTTATATATATATTAATTTTCAACTTTCTCAACATAAAACGTGCCATGGAGGTTGTAATTTCCGCTGTTTTGTTGTAAACAACGTTGAAATGGTGGTACATAATGCTTTCAATGTTGCAACCTTCTTTCTCTTTACACGTGTGTTTTAACAGTAGATATGTGTTGCCTTCTTTGGCATCCACATATTTTTACTTTACACCTATTTCTCTTCTCTGCAACTGCCATCTACTTCATCATCATCACCACACCATCTCTGTCTTTGTTTTGTTAACGTCATCGCAGCCGTCTACCATTAGCGTCTTCAACTACGAACTGTGACCGTCGTCACCATACCGTTCTCGCATCTCCCACTATCGGCTGATTTAGGGTTTCGTCATGGTACAAGTTGGTTTTGTGGAGATAATGGTAATAGGGTCGATTTGAAACCTTAGGTGGTGTGCTGACGGCGGGGGTTCAGTGGCTGGTTGTGTTGGGAGGCGAGCGGAAGATGTGGTCGACCTACTGTTGCCGGGTTGTGCTTGGAAACCCTAGGTACCGGTGGTCCGATGTCCGCTTACCGCCTCTCTTCGCCTGCGTACGATGTTGAACTGCACTATTTGTGACTTTTTACGTATTGAACTTCAATTTGTGCCGATATGTTGTGATTTTTAATGAATTTCATTATCATTCAAGTGTAGCTTCTTGACAAATTTGTAAGAACTGACTTTGACTCTGCATGTGTATTTGAGCATGTGCATTCTTGGGATGACAACTGAGATGGCTTGGTTGTCATTATGAAAGTAACGGCTTTCGTATATGGTTGCCATGATGTTTTGCTCATAGGCATGGCAACTTATGTGGCAGCCATGGTGCGGAGCTGGACCTATTATGATTCTGTTACTTCAGATGGGTTTTTGGCTATGATGGTATTCGGTTTAGGTCCTAGCAATGTATGTTGCGGCTATAATACCGACCTGAGCCTCGGGTTGACAATTTAATATGTTTTGTTTTGTTTGTATCTTCTTTACGATTACTTTTTAATTGCGTCTAATATTCTTTTTATGATTGTGATGATACTCATGTTGCGAAGTAGCAACGAAAAGAAACAGTTATCCTCCTCGCATCGTAAACCTCTTATTTATTAAATTTAATTATCAGTCAAGTGTTGCTTCTTGAAGAGTTAGGAGGAATTGTTTTGACTTGGATGGACCTTATATTTGTGATTTCGTCTCTTCAGATCGGTTTATGGATCCTCGGGATGTTACAGGTCAATAAATCTCTGTTTCAAATTGGTAGGAAGTAATTTATGATTCAAAATTTGAAGAAAAAAAAGGTTGATTGTGTTTGTGTTTGTTGCAGGTCTTCCCATTGATAGACGAAACCCTATCGCTAGATTCTTTTGAGTTTAGGAAATACAGGTAATTAATTTGGTTTTGTTTTCGACTTTCGACCAATAATTTTTTTACCTTTTTATATGTTATTCGTTTATAGTTCTCATAATAGTTATAATGCATGCCTTATGTCATGTTGCAGGCATTGTGTGAACGAACCTGAGCCTATTTTGGTACACATTTTGAGTTTTATTACCTTTCAAGCAAAAGGTTGATTGTGTTGGTCTCCTGTTAGCTTTTCTATTTCCTCCTTTTGATTATAAAAAGAATTGCAGGCTGCAGACTATGACAACCGCAGGCTGCGAAGGACCGGAACCGAAACATCAAAAGAGCACCAATTAAAACGGGGAAATCTCTTTTTGCTAATGACAAATGTGGCCACACTCTAATTAGACAAATCACAAATGCCTAATTAACTTGACTTTTGTAAAGGTTTTGGGCCTTATATACTTTTGTAAAGTTTTTGGCCGTTAAATTAAAACAACTGTGTTGATGTATTCTTAGTTGTATTATTGTTAAAAACTTGGAATAACATGAAGCTCGAGTAGAACTTATTTCATTTTTGGTTTGTTTTTATGTATTTGCAAGTGCAATGTGCTAAGACGTAAGTCTTCACAACCCCGCCGCAATTGTGGCGGGTAGAGGTGTTCAAAAAAACCGGTTACGGAACCGGTTTGGGCGGTTAACCGGAAAACCGGTTTTTTAAAAACCGGTTTTTTTAAAAACCGGTTTGACCGGTTTACGTAACCGGTTTACGTATCGGTTATACTTTTTGGAGCCAAAACCGGTTTTATAACCGGTTATAAAAAAAACCGGTTTTTTTTAATAACCGGTTATTAAAAAACCGGTTAACCGGTTTTTAAAATAACCGGTTTATAGCCGTTATAAAAAAACCGGTTAACCGGTTTTTTAATAACCGGTTAACCGGTTAAACCGGTTTTCGAACGTTACCAAACGGCTTTATAGCCGTTTTTTTTTTTTTGCCCGTTTTTTTAGCCGTTTTTTTGGTTTTTTTACCCCCACAAACATCTATATATAGTTTAGGTTGGGTATTGGTTAGATCACACTTGATTATACAACTCCAAAAGCTCTAAACGTTTATTTCATACGCGATTATAACTCCAAACGCTCTTCTTTCGTAGTCGTTTATTTCATACTCGAGTATACCACTCTTAATTCGTAGTCGATTATCATGGCCTCCCAAAGTGCTGCTTCATCGGTCAACATGGGTGCCTCGAACACGGGAGAAACCGTCGTTCGGATCATCCCCACGAAACGAAACCAAGATATTTGGCAACATTTCGACCTATGCGAAATGTCTAACGGAACCCAAAAAGCTAGATGCAAACATTGTTTGAAGTTTTATAACAAAGAAGCAAACTCCAGTTTAAGAGCTCATGTAGAAAGGCCCTCTTGCAAGGTCTTGAAGGACGAATCCGGAAGTAGTTCGCAGCCGGAGATGACGAATCAAGGAACGGTGTTTACGTACGACCTTGAAGCGGTACGTCAACAGTTTGGCAACTTTGTGATTCAACAATCACTTCCTTTCAACCACTTCGACAACCCTCAATTCACGGAGATGATGCAAAAGTATGTTCAACCACGCTACCAACACGTAAGTCGTTCGACCCTTAGAAGAGATATGCTTAAAGCATGGAAAAACGCTAAATCCGAACTAATTTCATACTTTTCAAACTTACAAACTGGTGTGAACTTAACAACGGATGTGTGGTCGGTACCTAATGGTTCGCCCGACTCATACATTTGTGTGACGGCTCATTGGGTTGACCCCCGGTCGTGGCAAATGATGAAACGAACCGTTGCGTTTCAATTGTTTGATTACCCGCACACGGGTAGAAATATTTTTAAACTCTTGGATAAAGTCATTCGACAATACAAGATTGAAGATAAAATCTTTTCAATATCGTTTGATAACGCGTCCAACAATACGGCCGCGGTTGGCCATTTAAAATTAAAGTATAAACCTATTTGTGATGGAGCGTTTTTTCATAGCCGATGCATTGCACATATTATCAACTTGGCCGTGCAAGATGGGTTAAACGTGATCGAAACGCAAAGAAACAATTTTAAAAGAATGTTACGAGATGTTTTTAGCAACAATAAAACATTTTCAAGATACAAAAAATTTTGTGATGAAGCTAATTGTCAATGGTTGGGGCCCAATTGGGATTGTCCAACAAGATGGAACTCGACTTGTGATATGTTTGAGAAAGCCATCCAACAAAAAGAATCACTAGTTGCGTTTCATCAAATAATGTCAAGTAGGGGTAAATGTGCACCGTACGATCCTAGAAACTGGTTATTGATTGAGATCGTTACGGAGGTTCTTCAAATTTTTAAATCTTGCACAACTAGTTTATCCGGGGTTTACTATCCAACAAGCCCCATTGCTTTACCAAAAATTGCTGTCATGTGCACAAAGTTGACTGAAATTCATTGTAGGGGTGCACCTTATTTTGATATGGGTGCAAAAATGAAAGAAAAATTTATAAAATATTTTCAACAACTACCCGCTGTTTTGACCTGTGCGGCTGCGTTAAACCCTTGCATCAATGTTGGTGGTGTTGAAGCTTTAATAGAAAAAATTTGTGATGAGCTAGGGTTAAACGACGATCAAAACCCCTATTATAGCCAAACTTTAAAGAATGATTTCAACACCACATTGGCAAACATGTATGATGTTTACCTTACAAAACACGGGTCGTCTTCCCAAATTCATGACTCGTTAAGAGCTG
The DNA here is from genome assembly GCF_021521415.1 of Bidens hawaiensis. Classification (NCBI taxonomy): domain Eukaryota; kingdom Viridiplantae; phylum Streptophyta; class Magnoliopsida; order Asterales; family Asteraceae; genus Bidens; species Bidens hawaiensis. The sequence goes on along the minus strand of NW_027500013.1, from coordinate 77,526 downwards.
TTGCCCAATCCCAATCCCAAACCGACCTTGAAATGGGGATGTACTACATGATTTGGGAAGACGCCGGTAAACGTCAAAGGGTAAACACCCCAAGCAGTGAACTTGGAAGGTATGGTGGTACCAACTTTGTGAAACACATGACTCCGGATGAATTTAGAAGTCTTGATTTGCTGGCTTGGTGGAGAGGTAAGGAGGATGAGTTTCCGATCCTCGCCGCCATGGCCAAAGATTTACTAACGGTCCAAGCTTCCACGGTAGCTTCGGAGTCTGCTTTTTCTGTTTCTGGCAGGGTTATATCGATTAGGAGGACTCGACTCACTCCAGCAGCTGTAGAGATGTCGATTTGCTACAAGGATTACATGGACTCTTTAGACAGGGCACAACATCAACGCTCACTCGAGGGGGAAATGGACTATGAGGCGGCCTTGTATGAAGACGAGGTCAATCAAGGACACATTCAACCAATGACCGATGAAGAAGCCGCGTACGACGATTACCTAAGGAATAGCTCGGGATCGGGTAGCGAAGAAAATGAGTAACAAACATCAACTTGTTAATGTAATCGTGTCTAAGCATTCTTTAATGTTTGTATTTTTGAGTTACGAATATGCGATAACGATTTAATGTTTGTATTTTTAATGTAAAAGCTATAAATGAAAGTTATGTGTTTTTAATCTTCCAAGCAAAGAATGCTAACAACGAAACCCTAAACCCTAAACCCTAAAGAAAAGAAAAAAAAAAAAAAAAAAAAAAAAAAAAAAAAAAAAAAAAACCGGTTAACCGGTTAGACCGGTTATTAAAAACCGGTTATAAAAAACCGGTTTAATAACCGGTTCTAACCGGTTTTTAAACCGGTCCAAACCGGTTTGGCCGGTTTGAGTTTTCAGCAATAAAAACCGGTTAATAACCGGTCCGGTTATTAACCGAACCGGTTTTTTTCTGGACAAAAAAAACCGGTCCGGTTAATAACCGAACCGGTTTTTTCAAAAAAACCGATTTGTGCACCTCTAGTGGCGGGTCTAAATACTAGTTATTAATTAAATATCATAATAAAATTTTATGATAATAAAAATTGCGTCGGATCTAAATACTAGTTATTAATTAAATATCATAATAAAATTTTATGATAATAAAATACGAGTTTATTTTTTAATCTTTGTGTTTAGCTAAGAAACTAAGATTACTATGGTACCCTTCTAAGTTCTAACAGTACCAATTTGGTTTGTCATAATAATAAAGATGGAATTTAATGATAACCAATGCTTATGTTGACATTGTATGTAAATTCGTCATTTTATTATTTTTTTTGTATTAATTGCAGGTCAGGCCGGGTTGGATGTCATAGTGTTTGAAACGGGTCAACATGAAAAGTGTTTAAATTTTGGTAATGTCATCAGGTGACAAGGTACACTATTTTTTTCTTGAATATTTTAAGTGATGTTTTATGAATTTTTGATGCATGAATTGCATGTCTGTTAGCATGTTATGATAGATAAGGATCAAATGACTTTTTTTTTAGTTAAAGACCCACCATCAAATTTTAGGATGTTTTTACTCAATGTTAGAAACTTGTTGGTTGATTATTTTAATTTGTCCTTTTTCTTTTCTTTGTTTTTTTTTGTAGGATTAGAGGGCTACTAATACATTCAATGAAGTTTTTGGAACATAGAACATCATCGTACTCAGTATATCCCACCAATAGCAAACTATGACAGGGTCTGAGGAGGGTAAGATGTAGACAGCCTTACCTCTACCACATGATGTCTGATTAACATTCCGCCACTTTTAACGTTATTTTCACGAGATTAGTAAAATAACGTCAAAATTAGTGCATTTTCACTTTTGCCCACCGGCGTGTTCACACATATATACATTATATATAGAACAATATATAGAAAATGCGAAACAACCTTTTTGAGGTGGTGAAGAAAGTTGTGGATTTAACTGTTCCTGAGTGTGATAAAGTTGTATGTAAGTGCGATGCCCTATGAAGCACAAAATTTATATATTAAAGAAAAATATGATGGATTATACTAGCTAATACATCCATGTGCCCATTTAAGGTGATGCATTAATCAAAATTACATTCAGTATTATAAACAAAATCTAAAAACTAACCAAAAACATAAATAAATATACCCATGAAAACAACATTTATATTATCCATTACGAAAAATATAAATCCCCATAATCACAAAACATAACAAATCAATAAAAAAATATATCGGAATATATTAAAAAAAAACTGCTAACCCGCGTAACACGCGTGCTAAAAAGTAATTTATAATAATAATAAAAGAGTAACGGCCTGATTGAACAATTCAGTGGACATAATTCCTTACTAGAGGCCTTAAATCTAAGCTATGGACTCAGTTATATATGTTTGTAAAAAATCTCTAAAACATGCATAAAACTACACCAAAACTATTATGTTATCAAATCTTTATTCTAGCAAGTCATATTATTTTGTTTTATTTATTTATTTTTGGCCATATCTTACTTATTTAATGAGACTTACTCTTTTACTTCTAGTAAGTTACAACTATTTCTTTTCATTTTCAATGTTATGGCTTTATAACTACTTAGGCTCGGTTTTGGTTTATGAAATTAGTAGGAATTGAGGGCTGGCAATTCGTGTCTTAACAGATTTAACTGGTAAGAGGCGACGCGCGTGACACAAATATCAAACTTGAATACGACTTGTTTATCTACTTTATATGTCATGACTATAAAACAGTTTTAAGTTTTGTGTACCAATAAGGGATACAGAGGGAGTTTAGTACACTAATTTCAATTATTTAAAAAAATAAAAAAATCGCATACCACATTTTTTTAATTAACATGTTTTATTGTGTCTTTAACAAGTACCCAATTGCCAGCCCTTGTATCCGGAATTGGAATTACATAATTTAAAACATATCTTATTCCACATAATAGTTTTACAGTTCCTAAATCTTGATTACTAATTAATTTTTTTAATATTTATTTAATATATGTTAATACAACCACTAGCTTTCAACCTTTTCAATCGTATATATAGAAGAAAGTGATGAAGATTTTGTGGAACAACGAATACCAAAATCCAAAAGATATTGCATCCCAAAACTCCAAAACACCAACATCACATGCATCCTTTTTTTATGAACGGCCTGATATCAGGTAATATATCAAGATATGAGATATGAAAAGGGGGGGGTACCTCCTTGTGACCACCCTCCGGCGTGAGAATCAGACTAGATTGCTCTTGAATATAAGTGTATATTAAGAGAATGACTAGAGCAGATATCAGGTAATATATCAAGATATGAGATATGAGATAAGATGATACCATTCCAAGGTGTTGGAGTATTTATAGCCGAATGTAGGTTTCCAAGCAGGTACAGCCGGCTGAATAGTGTTCCTGTTCTGCCAACTGTGGGCTACGCACATGCCATGCTGGTGGTTGGTGGATAGGCAGCGGCTGATAGTGACCAGGCCGGCTGTGTACTATTCCTGTTCCACCAACTGCAGACCATGCCATGCACGTCCTCCGACAGGTTGGTGAGTAGGCAGCGGCTAATAGTGACATACAGTACAAGAGCGTGCTGCTCGTCATACTGTTGCCAGTGAGCTGTCGTATCATTGGTCAGATCTTTTGTCCATACCTCGTCAGGTACAGTACAAAAGATCCTCCAGTATCATACGGACTGGCTCATTTGGGCGGGAGTTCTCCCGGCTTTGTGCGGGAGTGTTCCCGGCTTGCTCACTCCTTCTTCAGGTGACTACTGAATTATTTAAGAGTTAAGTGCCTTGTGCGTGTAGCTTTGCTGCGCAGGTAGCCTTCCCTGATGGCTTGTATCCGCGGCTGCGGGAACAGGCAGAGTACTTCACCATTGGGAGGCTTTTCCTGCGGGAACAGCTTGCGTACTGCGCGTAAGGACGTCACGTCTCTGAGCATGGTGGGTCCTGCGGACGCAGTTGGTTTCTGCGCAGACGTCCCTCTTAAAGGTGAGTCTTGCGGGTCCAACTGGGCTCTGCTGGGACCTACCTCTTCAAGTCCCCCCAGTCCAATGTTCTTCTCATGAATTTAATAAGTGAGGTGAACTTTTGGACTTAAGTAAAGGGTTTTGAAAAGGGTTTAGTTTTAAGGTTTTCCATGGGGATTCTTCCCGCGGAAGTCCTAATGTCACGTGCAGAAATTCCCGACTTTTCTGCTTGATCTTTGGGTATGATGCGGGTAGGTAGGTCTGTAACCTCCTCGCAAGTCAGGAGCGTTGAGTTCCACTTGTGTAGGTTCTCCATGAGGTTTTGGTAGTTTTGAACATAGTGATCAATTATGTTTAAACAACCAATTCCATCTTGGAGCTTCAAACAATCTAGTTCTCGACGTTCCCGCTATGCGGTGATGTTATTCCCGTTTCCGCAAGCATGGCCCGGAAGATCCTTCTTGGTTTCAATTCCTTGCGGAGTGCTAGGTATGTGAAGGGTTTCGCCTTGACACTGTACCCGCACTCGTCTTATAGTTACTTTACTTCCAAGGTATTCCTGGCTTCAATTCCCTGCAGGTCCTAAGTATGTGAAGGGTTTTGCCTTAACACTGTACTCGCACCCGTCTTATGGTTACTTGGTTGCCGAGGTATTCTTGGCTTCAATTTCCTGCAGGTGCTAAGTATGTGAAGGGTTTTGCCTTAACACTGTACTCGCACCTGTCTTATAGTTACTTGGTTGCCAAGGTAAGGGGTATATTCCCGCTTACTTTTGAATCTTTTTGAATCTTTGAAATTCGAAGAGTTGATGAAAGGATAAGAACAGTCCAAACTGTTGAAACGTCGTCCGACGGTTTCTTCTGACAGTGTCAGGACGTGCAGGAAGTTATGGCGACGTGACAGTACATGGTCATTCCAGACGCTTTTTCAGGCGCGTGGGCGCGATTTTTTGGGCGCGTGGGTGCGGATTTTACGGCGCGCGTCCCGTCAACAGCTGTTGCCAGCTTGCTTTTTCCACGTGTCATAGTTTCATTGCACCAGCTCTTTTCTCTCTCCTCCGTATTAAATTCATCGCATTCATTGCGATGAGGATATAAAGGGGGAGAGGGTCCTTTGTAATCCACACCTTCACTTCTATCTTCTCCTTCTAAGCGATTTCCGGCGAATATTCTCTGAAATCGTTGCCTTTCATCCTTCCAGAATGTCTTCTTCCCATGATGTTCAGGCTACTGCCGAGGAGTCTGACGTGTACGCCGAGAATCCGTCGTCCACGTCGGACAAGGATGACAAGAGTACTGCTGGCGAGTGCCAGTGTGCTCTTCCGGCCGACCTCTATCAGTACGTCCTCCGGAAGTTAATGCTCGAGCCGTTCGAGCCTGAGTTTCCGGAGCCACACCAGACGGTGTACGATGCCCCCAAGGGCAAGATAGGGGTGTACGCTGCATTCTTCGTCTATGGGAATATCATGTTCCCATTGACGAAGTTTGTGTACCGTGTCTTGGAGAGGCACGATGTGCATTTGACGGAGGTACACCCGATGGCGATCGCCAAGATCCGCCACTTTGAGTGGGTGTGCCTCATTCTGGGTGTGGAGCCCCACGTTGATCGGTTGATGACCTTCTACTCCTGGAGGTGCATCCAGGGGTGGTACACCTTGGTCAATCGGATCAAGGGTTTAAAGATCTGCGCTACCGAGCGCAGTCTTCGGTCGTGGAAGCGGGAGTTTTTCTATATCTCCGCTCGCGTCGTCCCCCTTGCGATGACGTTTAAGAATGGGAGAGCACTCCCCGCCCTTCACGCCCCCAACTACCAGGAGGCGGATTGGTTCGCCAAGATCTCCCGGATCCAGACTCCGGTGTACCGCTTTGCGGAGTCCGGGATGGTGATGCTCGGGATGAGCCGGGTGTGGAAGGAGGCGTCACAGATTCCCATCGTCCTCGAATACGGTTTGAACTCTGTCCCTTACGGTATGCTCTGTCTTCTTTGTTGATATAGGTTTTTCTTCTAACTGTTTCTTTTTTTTATTTCAGAGGGAAACGACTTGCAGTCTCTCCTGCAGCCGCGGGAGAGTGATGGTCCCGCTCGGATGGGTACTCGTGCTCTAGATGAGCACGAGTTGCCCATCCTTGAGCAAACGGCGGATCGGTTCGTGGAGGTCTACCCGCCAGGCCACGAGATCCTAAGCGTCAGGCGGCCAGGTAAAGAACTTTTTGACCCTCGCCCTCTCAATGCTCAAACCTCTGCGGGAATTCCTCTAATTTTGTCATCTTCTGATGAGGAATCCGCAGATGGTCCTTAATTGGTGAGGAAGAAGAAGGCTGCCGGCGGGAAGGGGAAGGCGAAGGTTGCCTCCACCGCCGATCCGGTTGTCCGGTCTGACTCGGAAACCCAGAGCGAGGAGGCGGCGGGGAACCCTGGTGGTAGTGAGACCACTGTTCCGGAGGTTGAGACGGCTGTCACCTCCGGGCAGCCCAGTGTGACGACGGTGAGCGGCGTGAAGAGGCCGGCTCCATCGGGTTCGTCCCCGCCTGTCAGAACCTTTAGGCTCAAGAAAACCCGTAAGTATAATCTTCCTTTACTTTAACTGCATAGCTTTCCGCCATTATACTTATATATCTTCTTTGTGCAGGCGTGGATGCTACCGCATTCCAGGGTGGAGCGGGGAGGAGCACCTCCGGACCCATGACGGTAGGCTTGGTCAACCTACCTGAGGCGATGACCCAGGCGACTGCGCCTGCTTCAGTTGGTTCAGTTGCTCATCCAGTTGAGCCAACTGTGATGACATCTCCGCCGGCTGTCAGTACCATATTCACTGATTCCTTCACTGAGCCGGCGGTGAGTGTTACTGTGGATTCTTCCGCAGCCACGGCCACGGTTGTGAGTTCACCTCTGGTGAGTTCACCTCCGTTGGTTTCTACCTCAGCGGCTTCGACCGTGCCTCCCGCGCCGGCAACTACCTCGCCCCCGGCCGGTTCAGCAGGTATGTTTGGGGCTTCAAGCCCGTTTGTGCCTCCTTCCCATCTGCCTGACCTCTTGGATGGATATCCGTTAGGTTCAGGTGATGGGTTCGGCGGCTACCGGCCTGTTGTCGACCCTACAGGTGCGTAGGGTGAATTTGGCCTTATGTTTTTTTTTTATCATCTTTTCCTAACTGCTTTTTGTTTTTGCAGTGTCGGATTCGAATGAGGTGTTTGTTCCGCGGTGGAACATCCGCCGGGGAACCACCCTTCGGACGCCTGTAGACTGCGTCGAATGGGCACGCCACGCCGCCCCCGCTGGTGCGCTGGGGGAAGCCATGTCCAGCTACCAGGAGGGTAGGCTGTCGAATGAATTGCGGATTCTCCTTGCCCGGATGCACCCGCACGTCGAGTTACTTTGTCGTGAAAACGACAAGTTAAAGACGGCGCGTAGCCTGGAAGTGGCTCAGGCGCGGGCCATCCGGGAGGAGAACAAGAGGCTTGCCGCAGTGGCTGCGGAAAAGGAGAAGGCCTTCAAGGCCCTCGAGGTTGAAGTTCAGGCCCGGCTCGAGGCCCGTTCCAAGGCTGCCCAAGCTGTTAACGAACAGCTTCGGCTGGCTAAGGAAACTGCACGGAACGCAACTGAGAGGGCCACCAAGGCTGAAGCTGTTGCTGAGCCTCTACGTATTGAGAATGAGGAGCTTAAAGCCAAGCTAGAGAGGCTCCAGCAGGCTCATGATGCCTTGGCTATGGAAGACGCCAAGAAGCTCCAAGAGATCTTGGACCAGAGGGGCGTGCTTGACCATACTGAGCGGAAGCTAAAGGGCGTTGAAGAGGCTGCTGCTAAGGAAGTGTTGCTCGCCAACCTTAACAAAAGTGAAGCCGAACGCGCCCGTAACCAAGCTCAAGCTGTCCTCCAGGAGGCCCTGGTTGCCAAGGAATGGCTTCTTCGAGAAGCGTTGTCTCAGGTATTCATAATTTCATAATATCTTTACGCTTTTCTTTGTAAATAGAAAAGGTTTTGATACTTGTATTTTTTCTTGTAGGTTGTGCATCGAGTCTTCACGGACACATCATACGACGATGCCATGAGCGCAGCCCTCAACGCTTCTCATGAGGATGGGGAAAAGGCCGGCTTCCTGCTTGGTCTAGGGTTTGTTGAGAAAGGCATCCCGCCTTCCAACTTCCCTTTATATGATGTGGATACTGAAGCTGTATATGACCAAGCAGTGAACCAGTATGCCGCCTTCCCACATCCGGTGGTGGAGAAGGTGAACGAAGTTGCTGCTGCTGATGATGGGATAGCCATTCTAAAGACCTTCCTTGAACCGCCACAGCCAACTGATGGTGCGGGTACAAGTGGGTTTGGAGGGAGTGGTCCTGAAGCTTGAACCTTAAGATCCCTTCCCACTGTTAGGATAGGTTTACATTGTATAGATTTATATTCATGTAGGCGGGTAGTTACCCGGCCATTATTGTAATACTTGAATTATTATGAAATATAAATCTTTGTGCGGGTAGGACCGCTACTTTCACTGGATGACTTGCTTTATTAACGTTATATGACTTGCTCATGCATACTTTAGTTTAAATTAGCAACCTTCCAAGTGTTCTGAATAAGTTAACCTTTGAACGTGGTAGATAATAGGTTGAAGTTTTGCTTCCTCCTTCATGATTGTGCGGGTAAGACCGTCACTTGCACTTAGGATGGCTAAACTTTACCAATATCTGACCTGCGTGGAGGTTTTCCTCATCTTTTCCTTAGAAATTTTCTAAGTGTTTAGAATAAGTTAACCTTTGAACGTGGTAGATAATAGGTTGAAGTTTTGCTTCCTCCTTTGTGATTGTGCGGGTAAGACCGTCACTTGCACTTAGTAGGATGGCTAAACTTTACCTACATCTGACCTGCGTGGAGGTTTGCCGTTTTTTGTGTTTATGCGGGTTTTGCCGCCTTCCACACGCAACGACTTCTTTCCCCACTTATGTATGCGGTGAAGACCGGCATATCAGTGTGGAAAGTTCGTAAGTATAAACGTAAGACCATTAGCGTCAATGTGATAAGGAGAATCATTTCCATTAGAAGTGGCTCTGGGCCTTTTCTTTTACAAGTTTGGAATTGATCTACATGCAGATTGTGTAACTGAGCTCCCTTCCATGTTGTTGGGAGTGTCATCGAGCCTTTCGAGCCGATATGCACTTGGTTCGGAATCTCGTTGTTTACGCAGTATGTAGTCTCCAACATTGAAGCTGCAGTTTTATTTGTGTTTTCCCCAACTGGGGTTCTACACGCATCAGCATGCTCAGCGTTCGTTACGCCACTAGGTGCGCGAGCGTCCCATCTCTGACAAATGCTTCGACGCTGTCCTTCAAGTCTGTGCATTCTTCAGTGTTGTGGCCTTTTGTCCTGTGAAAGACAGTATTTGCTTCGATCAGCATTGTGACGATGTCGGATTATTGGAGCCTTTGGCCATGGGAGCTTCTCAGTGGCGAATATCTCGGTGACGCTTTTGGTGAGTGGCGTCCATCGGGAGTTCTCGTTCGACTGTACGTTATCCCTTCCGCCTAACCGATGTTGCAAGCCGGATGAGGTGTCAAAGTTTACCCTTGACTGCCAAATGCCTAGCTTCCGCTTTTTGTTTAGTCGGGCGGTAAGGACGTTGTCTTCTCTTGTTTTCTGGGTGTAGAGGTTTGTGCTCTGGGGGAGATCTCTACCCAGTTGCTTCTCCGTTTCCGCAAAGCGTTTAGCTGATGTCATGATGGCATCCCATGTGGACGGCATGCCATCTTTACCCGTTAAGGTGCGGATGAGGTCTGGGTCTTTCGCGCCCTGGATGAAAGCAGCGCGAACAAGATCTTCGCTGATAGTGCCCAGACTTAGCTTCTTTGAATTGAAGCGCGTGATGAAGTCTAGTAAAGACTCATCTTCCTCTCGGATGCAGTTGAGGATTGTCCATTGCTCTTCGGTATACTTTCTTTGTTTGCTGAAGTGTTGGCTGAACTTCTGCTGGAAGTCTGCCCAATCGTAGATGTGGTGGACCGGTAGACGATCGAACCACGCTCTAGCTGCCCCAACAAGCGTCATTTGAAACATGTAACACCACGTAGGTTTCGTCCAACTACTGACGGTTGCCCCCGCTATGAATCTGTTCAAATGATCGTCTGGATCAGATATACCATCGTAAGTGCCGATGTTGGACATCTGTTTGGCACTTTTCGGGGCGATTGCTTCCGCAATATCCCTTGCAAATTTGGACGTTCCCGCATTTGCAGCTGGTCTAAATGTTTTGGAGAAGTCACGTGGGTTTTCACCCGCTTTTTTTGGTTTGAAGGTTTCTCCAAAATGCCTTCTCGGTTGGGAGTCCGTTTCCTTACGCTTCCCTTTCGCCCTGTGATGAGGGTTTGCGTCACTATCGGATTCCTCCGAATCATCGTCCAAGTACTCTCCGAATTCATCAGCCTGTTGGAGTGAACGTAAGCGTTCATCCAACTCAGCTTGGAATTCTTTTTGACGTGCTTCCGCCCACGCTTTAACTTCATCGAGTGTTTGGCGGGGGAGCCTCGTTCGTTGTCTCTCTAACTGGGTATCGGTGAATCCCAATGAAAGATTATTTAATGCACTTGCCCTAGCTCGGGTAACTGGGGTAGTGTTCATAAAATTTACTGCACTTGCCCCGGCTTGGGTAACCGGGGTAATGTTCGTAAAAACTGTCTAGTCGCCGGTATTCCCCCCAGTAGCTGGGGTTGTGGTTACCGGGGTTTCTTGGTCACTCGTTGGTTTTGGGACCGGAGTAACTTTAACCATTTTTCCAGAAGTTTTGAGAAAACTGAAAAGGATTAAGTTCTAGCTTTTATGCACGGATGGCGCCAATGAAGAAACACTAATCGACCCCGGGCAGATTACGGATAATCTGGGGGTTAAATAGATGTTTCCCACGAGGGGTTAGATCCGGCGAAGATGGTTCTTCTGATAACCTGCAAAACAGACACCGTGAGCTCGTCACTGAGAAGGGGGGGTACCTCCTTGTGACCACCCTCCGGCGTGAGAATCAGACTAGATTGCTCTTGAATATAAGTGTATATTAAGAGAATGACTAGAGCAGATATCAGGTAATATATCAAGATATGAGATATGAGATAAGATGATACCATTCCAAGGTGTTGGAGTATTTATAGCCGAAGGTAGGTTTCCAAGCAGGTACAGCCGGCTGAATAGTGTTCCTGTTCTGCCAACTGTGGGCTACGCACATGCCATGCTGGTGGTTGGTGGATAGGCAGCGGCTGATAGTGACCAGGCCGGCTGTGTACTATTCCTGTTCCACCAACTGTAGGCCAGGCCATGCACGTCCTCCGACAGGTTGGTGAGTAGGCAGCGGCTAATAGTGACATACAGTACAAGAGTGTGCTGCTCGTCATACTGTTGTCAGTGAGCTGTCGTATCCTTGGTCAGATCTTTTGTCCATACCTCGTCAGGTACAGTACAAAAGATCCTCCAGTATCATACGGACTGGCTCATTTGGGCGGGAGTTCTCCCGGCTTTGTGCGGGAGTGTTCCCGGCTTGCTCACTCCTTCTTCAGGTGACTACTGAATTATTTAAGAGTTAAGTGCCTTGTGCGTGTAGCTTTGCTGCGCAGGTAGCCTTCCCTGATGGCTTGTATCCGCGGCTGCGGGAACAGGCAGAGTACTTCACCATTGGGAGGCTTTTCCTGCGGGAACAGCTTGCGTACTGCGCGTAAGGACGTCACGTCTCTGAGCATGGTGGGTCCTGCGGACGCAGTTGGTTTCTGCGCAGACGTCCCTCTTAAAGGTGAGTCTTGCGGGTCCAACTGGGCTCTGCTGGGACCTACCTCTTCAGCCTCACATGTATACTATATAACTACATGAGAAATACAGAACTAATAAAATTAAATAAAATAAACTAAGATCTTAAATATTTTTGACCGGCAAAATACAGATGTAATTATTAGAAGATAATATAAGTCCGTTCAAAAAGAGAAAAAAAGAAGATAAATATAACTTGATAGATTTGGTTTATTAGTATTTATCTACTAACTAATACACATCATATTAGGTTAACACAAATTGCGGTATACAAGTATGTGACTCTTCAACGTTAACTCAATTGAAAAGAGCCATGAAAACCCAAAATGAAACAGATAGCAAAAGCCTGAGAGGCCAGGCACAAATCTTACAGTACATATACAATGCACTTGATGGCATGGCTATAATATGTTGTGTTGAGCTCCGCATCGCCGACATACTAATAAACAAGCATGGAAGTCCAACCACACTGTCCGAAATCTCAACCCCGATTGATTCCCCATCGATAAACGTTGATAGGCTGGGACGGATCATGATGTTCTTGGTTAACCGAAAGGTGTTCGATGTGATGGTTCAATCAGAGAAACCAGAATACTCACTAAACCACTGTTCAAGTGGCTATTATGTGTCACCAATGTGACATTAGCATCCCTAGTTATGTACCGCACAAACCCAGTTACTAGTTTGCCTCTCCATATAAGAAGGTGGGACGGCTTTTAAAGCATTTCATGAAGAAGAGTTCTTTGATTTTTGTTTACATAACTCTGAGTTTAATCGAGTTTTCAACGAGGGTATGGCGTGTACTGCGAAGATCGCAATGGATGCGATTGTTTCAAATTACAAGGATGGATTTCTTGGTTTGAAAGGATGTTGGGGGCGGTATTGGGACCGCAATATATGAGATTGTGAAGGCGTATCCACATCTTAAAGGTATCAACTTTGATCTGTCACATGTTATATCCACTGCACCAACATATGATGGGACCATTACACATATTGCTGGGGACATGTTTAAGTCCATCCCTCCGGCAGAAACAATTTTCATGAAGGTAAATCTGTTTTATAAAATTATTTATATATGGTGATATATATTTACTAGCTTTTGTCTTTTAATCAGTGGATTTTGCATGACTGGAATGATAATGATTGCGTTAAGATACTTTAAAACTGTCAAAAAGCGTTATCAAAGGAAACTGGAAAGCTTATTATCGTGGACATCGTTCGACAACCTATAACACATGATGTTTTTGATGGCATGCGTTTGACATATGATCTAGGGATGTTTGCGCACTTTTCGGGTGGAAGAGAGCGGACGGAACCCAAATGGAAGAAACTACTTAATGGAGGCTTTGGTCGTTACAATATCATCAAGATTCCTGGATTATTGAAGCCTTTCCATACTAATCCGTAGTCAATAATATTGTGAGGCTTTTTCAAAATGATTTAATAAACCTCCAGTGTTATTAGTATGTCATAATCTTTTTAAAATCTATATATAATAATAGTATCGAGCATTTCGTTAGAGAACTTGTTATTATGCAATATGTTGGGGTTCCAACAGATAATCGATTGGCCAAAGAAATAAGAAGGAAACCAGATTAGACAATAGAGAGATAACAAGACTTAATTCATATCTTCATTCATAATCAAAACAAATGTTAACAAGCTAGCTATAAATAACCTTACATAGTAACCGCCCACTATTTAACAACTACCCACTACTAATATTAAACAAACAACTATTTTAGTTAATTAAAAAGCATAGAATTTGAAACACTAGAACCCACGATCTGTGACATGGGAGTTGTACGAGATTGGTACATAACAATCCCACACGCTTCGAAACCTTATTGTCCTCAAGATCGAACGGAATTAGTTCCCACGGCGGTCGCCATTCGAGTCGTACCATGGCAATCCGCGCAGTCGAGATGGTACACCATGGCGGGCGCCACTCGAGATACACCACTGCGCCCTCTACTGATAGCTCCCTTATCAACTGTGAAGACTTAATTAGTTGCCACATTGGTTGGGAGTCATATTTCCCAACTACATCTTCAATTAGTGAGCTCCTCTTAATTTTCTGGACAAAATGTTTGACCAAACTGTTGTTAATCTTGTTACTCCCAAGATGGAAGATACGAAATTTTTTTCTTTATTTCTTGGGGCCTTCCGATTAAAACCAAAAGTAATGGAACCAAATGTGGGGTTGTCAAAACCCTTATCACCTAGTGTTGGGGCTGATGTTGGTATAACTGAGGTTATGAGTTTTGGAATTGACACATGTGCGGGTGTTGGGGTAGGTGGTGGTGTGGCTATTTTCACGACCGGTGGTGGTGGTAGTGCGGAACCGGAAACCGATAGTGGTGGTGCATGGGTGTGGTGGGCTTCGAACGCGTGCCAGGTCGATCGGAGCTTCGCGAAGACAATTTCAAACCGAGACTAGTCACGCAAAGGATTCTCTCCATTGACGAAACTCGGGTCTGGATAGTGTTTGAGCAGCCATAAGTCCCGGGGGATCACGGCAGCTCTGATACCACTGTTGGGGTTCCAACCGGTAATTGATTGGCAAAAGAAATAAGAAGGAAACCGGATTAGAAAATAGAGAGATAACAAGACTTAATCTTCATTCATAATCAAAACAAATGTTAACAAGCTATAAATAACCTTACATAGTAACCGCGCACTAATTAACAACTACCTACTACTAATTTTAAACAAACAACTATTTTAGTTAATTAAAAAGCATGGAATTTGAAACACTAGAACCCACGATCTTTGATATGGGAGTTGTACGAGATTGGTACATAACAATCTCACACGCTTCGAAACGTTATTGTCCTCAAGAACGGAATTAGTTCCCACGACGGTCGCCATTCGGGTCGTACCATGGCAATCCGTGTGGTCGTACCATAGAATTTTGAAACACTAGAACCCACGATCTTTGACATGGGAGTTGTAAGAGATTGATACATAACACAATATCATTATACTCTCTATTTGATCTGTCTTTGAATGCAGAACATTCTCTAATTTAGTTGTCCAAACTTATATTAGTATTTTCCGTTAAGTTTTATCTTCTTTAAATTAAGCATATTCAAATTTGAATCAAATTTTAATTTGAGTGTACTCAAATCTTCAATTTATTTATTAGACAATGTTTAATCTCATTTGGATTTGCATAAGGTTATAGTTTAAGATTTGCATGTTTGTTGGGCCTATATTAGTTTGGTTTGTACTTTTATTTGGGTTTGCTTGTATTACGTTGGGCTTGTATGTAAACCGATATCCTAGTGATCTCGGTGGGCTTTGGGCTTTTGTTAGGCTAGGGTGTAGTCCCTATATATACATGCATTGTATCTAGGGTTAAGGTTGGCCGTTCATAATTGTTAGTGCACGGTTTTGCGTCTAGAGTCTTTGTATTTATCATTAATGTTTATTTGATATTTAAATGTAATATTTAATGTTTATATTTATCTAATTCGTTAAAGTTATGTCTAGTTCGCTAGGAATGTTAGCGAACTAAGACTAGTTCGTTAAGATTGAGTCTAGTTCACTAGGGATGTTAGCGAACTAAGACATTATAATGTATTCCCCTTGATTCGTTAGGGGATGTTAACGAATCAGGTGGAGGTTCGTTAAGTTAACTTATTTAACGAAGGGGATGCTGGTTCGCTTGGGGATGTTAGCGAACCAGGTTGCCTTCTATATATAGTGAACCACTGTTCACTTGTAAAATGTCGAAGTTTTGAGAGAATTAATATTATTCAGAAAAGTTTAAAGTATTTTCTCTCTCTCAAGCTTCACGTTAAACTTATTGATAATATATACACATACGTAGAACACCGAATCAAGTGGTATTGATTATGAGATCGATCTATAATATTATAACTGACAGATCTGAGATCTGTGTTAATCGCTATTGACTGTTGGTTATTGTTAAAGTACGGGATCAAACAAGTGGTATCAGAGCTTTCGGTGCTCTTTACACTTGATTTGGTGTACTAATTGTTATTTTTATTGAGTTTTCTGTTTTTGTTTGAATTTGAATCAATTCATTGTTGATTTGATTGAATTATGGATGAATTAGATTGAATTTGTGATGGTTAAGGTATTGATAATGTTCAATTGAGTGGAATTGGATTGAGGATTGGATTTGGTAAGTTTATTGTGTTTTCGGTTTGAGTCCGTAAACAGGGGATTGGTTTTGGTTGAAATTGATTAGCGTATTAGGGTAATTGATTACGAGATGTGTTCGGCTAAATTCGCTTTGCGATTACGAGCATTTTGGTATATTACTTGTTAAGTTTGGTTAAGAATTGAGTGAGTATTACGAATCTGGAATTGATAAGTTTCTGGGTTTGATTTGGGTTGATCTTCATATTTCTGGAAAATTGTTTTTGAATGTTTGAAGATTTGAAGATGAATGCGATTCGTTATAAGGTTTCAGGCGATTCGCTATGTCGTTTAATTTGATTCGCTATCAGTTCTTGCCATTCGCTAATTAGTTCGCTAACTGATTCGTGTGAGTTAATCAATTCGTGTCATCTAGTTCGTTAACTAGATTAACCGATTCGTGGGACACGTGTTCGTTTTGGAATTTGTGTTATAACAACCTTTGCCACGTGGCATAAGGTGTCAGAGTTTGTTACAAACGGTTGTAACAACCTGATTCGCTATAGTGTTGATTCGTTATCAACTGTAGCTGATTCGTTATCTTAATTCGCTAAGCACTCCTTAGTGATTCGCTAAGTTTATTTTGGCGATTCGTTACAGATTATTATCTGATTCGTTGAACTGATTCGTTATATTTCGTTTGGTCAATTCGTTAAGTTGACTTGGTCAATTCGTTTGGTCAATTCGTTAAGTTGACTTGTGATTCGTTAAACCTTCATCACATTCGTTATCTGTTTCGTCATTTGGGTGATTCGTTAACCTTATTTGTGATTCGTTAAGTTGACTCGTTAAGTTGACTTTTGATTCGTTAAGATACTCCATTATTGATCAATCTTAACTTCGTTAAGGATTGATTCGCTACAACTGTTCACAGTTCGTTACAACTGTTCACAGTTCGCTACAACTGTTCACAGTTCGCTATTGCTGTTCACTGATTCGTTAAGATATTTTATTATTTGATTCGTTTTCAAAGATGGCTGGTATGTATGCATTGGCGTCTCAAAATATGTTGATGCAACAAATGTTGCAACTTGATACCGAGATAGGTTCACATTCTAAATGTCCAAGATTGATGAAGTTCAGTGATTTCGCCAAATGGGAACCTCGGTTTCATGCACATTTGGGATCGGTTCATCCTGACTGTTCATATTGTCTTGATGAGGTTTATGTTGCACCAATGATTGGTGATGATACTATTGGGTATACTCCTAAAGCTGTCTCTCAATACTCTCAAGAAGAGAAGAAAGCTTTAGAAATCGAGATAAAAGCATATTCTACTTTGACTATGGCTTTACCAGAGAATATCTTTCATCAAGTTGGAAGTATCAAGAGATGTGCATCTTTGTTTCAACATCTGCGTATGAGAAGCATGGGAAACACAGCTGAGAGTAAGAAAGTGATGCTCAAGTTTCAATTTCGAAACTTTAATTTATTGAAAGGAGAAACAGTTGAAGAGATGACTACAAGATTTAGTCATTTAATTGCTGAAATGGACAAGATGAAAATGGAAATTTCTGAAAGAGATAAAATTGACACTATTAAGAGTGTGCTTCCAAGTTCCTACTCAACATTTCTCATGGTTTTGTAAGAGAATGATTATTTTCTGAATGAAGATTTGACAGCACTTGAATTTCTACAAAAGATCGAAGCTAGAGAATATGATCTTAAGTGTCAAAAATCTTCTAAAGAAAATCAAGATCCAGCTTTCTATGGTGGAAGTATGCCTCTCAGTTCAACAATCTCACCAATCACTGCTTTTCTTACTCATGCCGCAAGTGAAAAAGAATCTACTATATGTAATGATCCAAAAGTTTGTTTCTATTCTGCTGGTAATTCAGGTGGTTCTGGAAGTTCTACTAGTACCAATCCATTTGCTACACCACCTAGTGTGAATATGAAGGAAGCTGAGCAAAACTTTGCTTTTCTGACGGCATTTATGTCTTCATATGAAAACTTGGTGAGTAGTAAAATTGCCACAAGTGAGTTAACTGATGAGGATTATGATCAGATAGATCCGGATGATCTAGAGATCATGGATTTGAAATGGAATATGGCCATGATCGTTCGTAAAGTTAAAAGATTCATGCAGAGAACTGGAAAAGATCTTCCAGCGTTAAACAAGAAGTTGGGTTTTGACAAATTAAAGGTGAAGTGTTATAATTGTCAAGAATTCGGGCATTTCGCAAAGGAATGTGACAAACCAAGAAAAGAATACACTGGACCTCGTGGTCAAAGTCAAAATGCTTCTTCACCACGAGGAAGTGATGCTGAAAAGAAACTATCTTCTTCTACAACACAAGCAATGTTAGCAGACGGAACTGATTGGTCACAACGGCTACTATGCAATGATGTTCAAGCAAATTTAGCTATGTTTGGGTTACATGAAGATTGTCAAGATGCTACTGGTAGTGTGATGTCTTCAGATAATGATTCTGGATCTGATTCTGACGACTCTTTCGACAAGACTTCTGAATCAATGTTTGCTTGCATGGCAAAGATCAATGAGGTTAGTAATTCTATTTCTTCTACTTCATTTGGTAAAGCATCATGTTTTGACTGTGAATCTAACAACTCTAAGTTAGAAGCTTTGAAAAATCAAAATGATAATCTTATAAGAGAAATTGCTTCTCTTAAGGACACTTATCGACAATCTCTTGAGTCTCAAATGAAATCTCGAGAAAAGATTGAAGCATTGTCGACAAGTAATCACGATCTCAAAGCCGAGTCATCTGTGAAAATGACCATTAATAACCAAAAGTTTCAGGAAATCTTGAAACATCGTTCTAAGATAACTGAGCTTGAGAATGAGGTTCTTGAGTTGAAGAACAAATTGGGTAAATTTTGAAATTCTTCATTTTTATTGAATGAAATTATTGAAGTTTCTGGAAAACAAAAGAACTCTAAAAAGGGTATAGGTTTTGTAGAAATTCCTCCACCTTTTCACAACGACTATAAAATGAATCCTTTTGCTAAAAAGGAAGAAGAGGTAATTTTGAAAGAACCTGTGATTTCAGAAAATGTTGAATCTGTTAAATCCAAAAATGTTAAAACTCAAGTTGCTCCTCAAAAATTTCATGTCCAAAGCAAAAAGGTGTTTGTTGAACACAATGACGAAGTCATTATCGAGGATGTGTTTGAACCAGAGATTATATACAAGAATAAGAACATTCCTAGTTCTAATCATATTTTGTGCGAACCTCACGAATTTGAGGAAGCAGTGTATGGTTCACACAAACCTCAAGAGAAAAAGGAAAATTCAAAGAAAGTGAACTCTATGAAGGCAAAGAAGTCAGTTAATCCTTCTGATGAGGATTTAATGCGTTTCATTAATCCTTCTAGTTCTAAGCCATCTGCTGCTAGAGTTTTTAAGTTAAAGGGAATGGACACAATGTTCACTGAAAAAGATATTCCAATTAGTATCATTAAGCCTGAGCTAATTGAGAGTGTGTTTTACAATGAAACTTCCAAGGTTCGTGAAATTGAACGTGTGTATGATCAAGCGAAAACATCAGTTCATTCTGATCCATTGACTAAGGCAAAACAATTTTTAAAACAAGCTAAGAAGATTAACTTTGTTAAGTCAACTGGAACAGATACACTAAAAAGTTTTTCAAATAGTTCTAATTTAGATTTTTATTTAAAGAAGAAAGCTGAATTGACTGATGAGTTTGCTAACTACATGACTAAAAATGTGAGTCATAATCAATCATCTATTCCAATTTCTTCTAAACATCATCATGTGAACATGCGAACGTGTTTTTTATGCGGTCAACAAGGTCATGTTGTGAGAAATTGTAATCAGCAAAACTTTCAAAATCTTCATCCTTTTATCAAGGACAAATCTAAGCCAATTCCAGTGGTTAAGGACATTCTGAAACGACCTGTGTCATATGCTGATGATACTCATATTTTATTTTCTGATGTGAATCCTCGGAAGGTGTTTCATATCAATGAGACACACGGTAAAGTGAAACCAAAATTCATTCCAACTGAACCTATATGTCAAAACAGGAATTCAAACATTGTTCAGGAAGCATACTTAAGACGAAAGTCTAAGAAGCCAGTAACTTATTCACAAGTGGCTGAACAACAATTGAAAACTGTTAAAATTAATGATCAAAGAGAAAACCAAAAGGTACCCAAGACTGAGGCCTGGGCTGCCTTTTTGAACTAATCACTTTTGTTTATGTGTAGGGTCCATCCAAGACCATTTCTGGTGAAAACTGGATCATGGATAGCGGATGTTCTCGTCATATCACCGGAAATCTCGACCTATTAACCAACGCAAGAAATATTCAAGGGGGTTATGTAGCGTTTGCTGGGAATTCTGGGGGCATGATCACACAAGAGGGTGAAGTTTCAAATGGTCATATTACATTTGAAAAAGTAAATTATTGTGACAAGGTTGATCATAACTTATTGAGTGTATCGCAGATTTGAGATAAAAAGTACACTACAATATTTACTGACAAAGAGTGTCTTATCTTGAAACCGGGTTTTATTATTCCCGAGGACATGGTTGTCATGCGATCACCACGATCAAATGATATTTATGTCTTAAACATGAGTTCTAAGATATCAACATCGATCGAAACATGTTTTGTCTCGAAAGCAACTGAGAAAAACTCGATTCTATGGCATCGAAGAATGGGTCACATTCATGTTAGAAAGATGAATTATTTAATGGCAAATAATTTAGTTAAGGGTGTTTCGTTAAAGAACTTTAAGTTATCTGATCACTGTGTTGCATGCAAAAATGGCAAGCAGAAGAAGAAGACACATCCTTCTAAGTTATTGAATTCCATTAATACTCGTCTTGAACGACTTCATATGGATTTGTTTGGTCCAGTGAATCGTGCGAGTATATCTGGATACTGTTATTCTCTGGTAGTGACAGATGATTATTCAAGATATTCATGGGTGTTATTTATGAGTTCAAAAGATCAAACACCTGTTTTGGTACAAAACCTTATTACTAAGATAGAATCATTGTACAAACAAAAGGTGAGGAGAACCCGAAGTGATAATGGTACTGAATTCAAAAACACTATTTTGGATTTCTTTTGTATTCAAAAGGGAATTCACCGAGAATATAGTGCACCTTATGTACCACAACAAAACGATGTTGCTGAAAGAAAAAATAGAACTCTGATTGAAGCTGCACGTACAATGCTTGCTGATTCAAAGCTTCCTATTCAATTTTAGAATGAAGCAGTGAACACAGCTTGTTATACACTTAATCGGGTTCTAACAGTAAAACGACTCAAGATGACAAGTTAGGAAATATTAAATAACAGAAAACCTAATTTAAAGTACCTGGAACCATTTGGGTGTCTGTGTACAATGTTGAAGAAGGAATCGGGTAAATTTGATGAAAAGGCTATCGAAGGATATTTCTTGGGATATGTGTCTTCAAAGAAAAGAGTATTTAATTTTACATCTGGCTGTGTTGAAGAATGGTACCATGTGGACTGTCAAAAGTACACAACTCCTCCTCAAGGGAAAGGTCCAGACTGGATGTTTGACTACGATAGTTTATTTAATTCTTTTACTCCTTCAGCTGAACACATCGATGAAGATCTGGTTAGAGCATACTTTGAAGAACATTTGAACATTCCAAGCTCTTCAAGTTCAAATGCAGTTGAAGTTCAACCAGATGCTCCAACTAAAGACTCCCAGGTTGTTCCTCCAGTTGTTATTGACAGTGCTTCTACTTCTTCCGATGATGATCAAGCTGAGATTCAAGTTATTGATCTTGATAGTGATAATGCTTCATCTCCCGAATTGGGTGAACATTACACTAATTTATTTGATAATGTTGTTGTTCCTGAAAATCCTACTCTTTGGATTCATGGATATCATCCACAGGACAATATCATTGGAGAACTTGATGTGGGCGTTCGTACACGTCATCAAGTTGCTTGGTTAAGCGACAATAACGTATTGTGTGCTTACACTAATTTACACTCTTCGGGAATTGTGAATATTACTAAATTCAATTGCTTTCTATCTCAAGTTAAACCAACGACAGCTCGTAAGGCACTTGATGATCCTTCTTGGGTAGAAGCTATGCAAGAGGAATTACAGCAATTTGCACGATTGGGTGTTTGGGATTTAATAGACAAGCCTACTAGAGTCAAGAAAGCTATTCCGACTAAGTGGGTATTTAAATGTAAAAAGGACAATCGAGGGGTGATTGTCAGAAACAAAACACGTCTAGTGGTGCAAGGTTTTCATCAGCAAGAGGGTA
Organism: Bidens hawaiensis; assembly: GCF_021521415.1. Classification (NCBI taxonomy): domain Eukaryota; kingdom Viridiplantae; phylum Streptophyta; class Magnoliopsida; order Asterales; family Asteraceae; genus Bidens; species Bidens hawaiensis. The sequence continues at coordinate 55,362 of NW_027500013.1, read as the reverse complement.
TTGATTATACTGAGGTATATGCTCCAGTTGCAAGATTAGAGTCGATTCGAATCTTCCTGGCTTATGCTGCTTACAAGAATATTAAGGTCTATCAAATGGATGTTAAAAGTGCTTTTCTCAATGGTGAACTACAAGAGGAAGTGTTTGTTCAACAACCACCTGGTTTTGAAGATCCTGATTATCCAGACCGAGTTTACCGTTTAAACAAGGCCCTGTATGGTCTACATCAAGCCCCGAGAGCTTGGTATGGCACACTCGCCGACCATCTGACTGATAATGGATTCAAACGAGGAACTGTTGACTGCACTCTATTTCATAAAACTGTTGGTGATGATCTTCTTCTAGTCTAGATTTATGTTGATGATATTATATTTGGGTCTACAAACGACACTTTATGTAAGGAGTTCGAGAAGTCCATGCAAACCAAGTTCGAAATGAGCTCGATGGGAGAGATGAACTTCTTTTTAGGGCTGCAGGTTCATCAGTCTGATAAGGGAATCTTCATTCATCAGACTAAATATGTGAACGACGTCTTGAGCCGATTCAAGATAACTACCGGAAAAATCCCTTCAACTCCTCTTCCAGTGGGTCACAATTTATCACCGGATGAATTGGAGGATACCGTTGATCCGACCCTTTATCGTGCTATGATTGGTTCTCTAATGTATTTAACTGCTTCTCAACCCGACATAATGTTTGCTGTTTGTGTGTGTGCTAGGTACCAAGCTAGTCCCCGAGTGACTCATCTGGCAGCGGTCAAGCGTATTTTGCAATATCTACGGGGAAATCCTGACATCGGGTTATGGTACCCCAAAGATAATACTTTCGATTTTACCGCCTACTCAGACTCAGATTATGGAGGATGCAAGATCAACTTCAAATCAACGACTGCAGGATGTCAATTCTTAGGAAACCGGCTTGTTTCCTGGCAGTGTAAGAAGCAGACAACGGTCTCTACTTCAACCGCCGAAGCTGAATATGTTGCAGCCTCGAGTTGCTGTTCCCAGGTTCTGTGGATACAACAACATCTTCGCGACTACGGTTTGAAGTTTCTTACTACTCTCATCTTAATTGATAATTCTGCTGCTATTAGTATCACCAAGAATCCCGAACAACATTCTAAAATGAAACATATCGAGATTCGATATCATATTATACGGGATTGCTATGAAAAGAAATTAATTGATCTTGAGAAAGTGCACACAGATTTTCAAAAAGCCGATCTATTTACCAAAGCGTTTGATAAAACACGTTTTACTTTTTTGCTTGGTTTAAATGGATTGAAGACCCTTGCTGAGATCTTAAAATTAGGATAATTATCTTTTAATTACTTTTTTAATTGCTTTATGTTTTTAAATTTTAGGAGGAGAAATCTAGAAAATACAAAAAGAATGTGTTTCGCTTGTATAGATAAAATCCAAAAACATTAAAAAATTTCAAAATTCAAAAATATTGTGATTTCTGTTCTTTAATTTTTTTCCCTATCTGTTCTTTAATGTTTTTTCTTTGAAATTTAGAAAAATCAAAAACATTTTAAAATTTTGAAAAACCAAAAAGAATGTGATTTATATTTTGTATAGAAAAATACGAAAAAAAAAATTTAGATTATTTTCTCGCTGAAAATTACGTCGGTTATTTAAGTTTGTGAAGCATGCTTGCATGTCTTGGTTCTATGATTCACTTGTGAATTGATGGTTAGCCATTTATTTATACTCTTAAGTTAACTGGGGCGATTAAATTTATCTTTTCTTTATTTTTTATGCTCCTCAAAATTTTGAGTTTTTGAAGAAAAAAGGGAACATGATAGTACATTGATTATCTTGACCCCAAATTTAGTAAAAAGTAAGCTTAAAAGACTGCGTGCTTAATTGCATTGGTGCATTGGTAGGTCTTAAAACAACCCAGTAGAGTAAAGTATGTGATATAAACATAAAGAAACGCCAAATTGAAAGGGGTGTTAGTCTCTAGCAAAAGTCTCGGTGAGGATGGCAGAAATGTAATAACCAGTCATACTCAAGCCTTATATTTGTTGATCACCCAAAAACAAATAAAGCAAATAACAAGCGTTAAGATTCTGGACACTGTGAGTCTTTATGCGGCTTAACCATCTGGGTATTCATATGCATGAATATTTCACTCGCTTTCTAGAGCAAACCCAAAGTCATTAAACTTGATCACCGCTGTACTGCGTACAATTTAAATTACTGACTTGATCAAAATCCGCTGTTGGTCATACAATTGTTCCTCCCTTGCGTGCGTCTTAATACCATTAAGAAACGGACCCCAGGGGATACAATGTATGTAAGCCGACAGATGGACTCGTGCATACTCACTCACAGTAAAGGAAACTTGATGCATTGCTCAAAATTTCTACATTTGGTATCAAAATTTTGATCAACAATATAATGGTTTAAGTCAAGTTGGGGTGATTTGGCAAAAATCAAATTAAGCTTGAACCGAGATTAGAGGCTGATAGTTTCTGATATTATGTGCTTTAATTGAACTATTTAATCATATCACTTGAATGTGTGTTATTAGATTTATGTGGACAACAATACCAATGACCGACTTATCGCCAGTCATAATATCGCTGAAATATAAAACTGTGATGGAAGGGCAATTTGGTCAATATGATTCTCTGCTTAAACTCAACAAAAATACAAAAATATGTACTGCTTTTGATAAAATCATTGAAAAACACAAAAAGATTGTTTATCTTTAATTGTTCGGATATTCTTCTGTAAATACATTCTTTAATTCTTTTAAATTTTCTCAAAATACCAAAAATATTTTCGTCTTCTTTATACAACATACTTAAATAAATTTTTAAGTTAAGTTTCGGAAATCTGAAACAAGTTTAATGTATCTGGTTGTCGGGATAAAAGGGTTTCTCGATAATTTACTTAATTCATTTATTTAATTTTTATTATTTGATTCCTTAATTTATTCATTTAATAATTTAATTTATTCATTTAATAATTTAATTTAAAATTAAATAAAAGAGTTTAATATTAAATAAAAGAGTTTAATTCGCCAAACTCCCATTCGTTATTTATGGATAACGAACTAGGTGATTCTTTAGCGAACCAGCTTCTGGTTCGCTAACCTAATTCGCTTTCGCGCTCTGTAACGAATCATCCCTTCGTTATGCATATTTAACGAATCATGACACGAATCATGTCTTGATTCGCTATCTTTAATTTAACGAATCACATTGTGATTCGCTAACATAAGGTAACGAATTGAGTTAGCGAATGGGCTAATTCGCTAATTTTAAGTTAAACGAATCGTCTGATTTGTACAAGTTGTGCCTAGGGTTTCGTGCACTGCTATATAAGACAAGAAAACGAATAGTATTCCACTATTCGTCTTTAAGAAACTATTCAAATTCTCTCTGATATTTTCGATCTTTAAGTTTGAACATTTCAAAGATCAATTTGAGTTTCTAAGGTATAAATGTTCTTGGCGATATCATTTTCGTCAAAAATGACAATGAATTAACTGTTGAATTATGTAATTTTTGAGGTTAATGGGTTTTGAACTTTTGAAAACCATTGATGTATAATTTATGCTCATAACTGGATGATTTTAATGTCATTATGATCGGATTCACATTCCGATACCCTTGGTGGACTTCAATCACGTTTGATTGTTGTTTTGCCGGATTAATTATTGTTTGTGTTATTGTTGTGTACTGTTGGTTCGTTTTACCCTCAGTGCATATAGGTATTGAGTCTCAATCTCATCCACCTATGCTTACCAGTGTGATTCCGAGCTCAATGAGCTGATTAGTGTGATGATTCGACGATGGTTATGGCCTAATTGAATCTGGGTTTAAGATGTTGACTATTATTGTTCTTGTAAATTTTGACCTTGACTTTGTGAAGTCAAAGAATAAGTCTTAATTATGACCATTCGTTAGTCTTAGCGAATTGGAACTGTTTCGTGTCCAATTCGTTAAGATTTTACACGAACTAGCTTAGCGAATAAGATATTACACGAATAAGAGTTTGTTTCGCTTAAAAGATAACGAACTAGAGTTTAGTTCGTTAACATTAAATAGTGATTCGCTAAGATATGTTCGTTAAGATATTTACTTGATAGCGATTCACCTGATTCGTTATCTTTGTATAACGAATCAGTGTGATTCTTAACGAATGACATTAAAAAAAATAAATAAAAAATAAAAATTGTTTAACTAATTTTAATATTCATTTAATTTAATTAAAGGATTTAAATCGTCTAATGCGCGTAACTAGTTTAATTACACATATCTTTTGATTATATATAGTGATATCTATTCTCATATTCGGTTTTTATTTATATAGTTAAACATAGCTGATCAAGAACAACAAAATCAACCACAACAGGAACAACCTCGTCATGAACAACCACAACAACAAGATCAACAAGCTGACATGATTTTATTACCGTCTGATAAGAAGCACAACATCTGTGCTTATGTTGATCACGACGTAACTGATTTGAGAACGTTCGGAGCTATGTTGACTTTCTTACGCCGTTCGAAGATACATTATGCAATCACTGCTAAACCTAAGGTGTATCTTAGTATAATCAGGCAGTTTTGGAACACGGCGGTATATGTTGAAGAAAATAATTGGGTTCAAGCTACAATTAATCAGATCCCTATTACGATTGATGTTGAGGTCATTCGTCGAGTACTTCAATTTGACGATATTGATGATTACCCGAGTGAATTTGACAGGACGTTGGTAAGGGGTTTATTCACACGATTAAATTATGGGGGTGATATTCGTCGGTCTATGTTGAACAAGAATAGTTTGTGTCCACCTTACAAGTATTTACTGCATGTCTTGCTTCACTGTATGAGTGGACGTCGCGGAGGTTTTGATAAATGCAGATTAAGTTTGCAATCAGCTTTTTTTGCACTAATCCTGAACAAGCCCTTCAACTATTCAGAACTCATCTTTGATCATCTGAAAGAGCAAGTTCAGCAAACTCTACCATCAAAGAAGTTCTTAATGTATCCTCGCTTTCTACAACTAATCATTCAGGATTTGATACCGAATTTGGTGATTGATCGATCATTGGTGAACGATGTTCTTGATATGGAACATATGAAAGCTGAAACGGTGCATCGGATGTTGGTTTATCGAAAGGATAAGCCACAGGACAAACGGATGATTGGTCATATAATCAATCCGGATTATGTATGTCCTCCTAATGAGCGCTGGATCCATGATGATTCGGATTCCGAGCGTGAAGGGGGAGAAGGTGGGAACAATGATGGTGGAGATGATGATAGTAACAATGGTGATGGTGATGATGGAGCGGGTGAGCGAGCTCTGAAAGAACAACAAGATGCAGTCGATGCTGCTCTAGCTGCCACCATGAAAGCTCAGCAAGAAAGAAAACGAAAGGGTAAAGCTGTAGCTACTGGTGAGCCACCAAAGAAGCCCCGTGTGTCTGCTGGGGCTGGTGTAATTATTGGAACACCACCGCCTCGTCAATCAACTACTCAAAGCTCGGCGGTGCCGCTGACTACTAGCACTCCGATGCTTACCTTGACCACGACGATGGTGTCACATGAGAGGCTCGGTTTAATTCCTCAAATGGCGTTGACCGAGATACCGAGACCTCCTGCTGTGTTGTATACAGTATCTTCCACCATATCAATGAGACCTCCTCCTCTGCCAACAACTACTCTTCCTCCACCTCCGCCTAGTGATGTCTCATTCATGAGAATCACTCGGCCTCAAGGACCTGTTCAACCTGTTCATCCATCTGTATACAACTTGCCACCAGGTCGACAAACGGAAATGCTGCTTAATCTGCTACATTTATATGAAAATCAAATGGCAGCTGACTGACAAACTCAAGAACGACTAATGGAGAATCAACAAAAGATGATGAGTTATATTTCTTTCTGTCAAAAGGAGACCAAGGCGTTACGTACGATTGTTGAGTCTTAGGGGGTGAAATTCAAGGAACAAGATGAGTTGATTTTACAATTGACTTGTAAAGATGATGCCCTCAAGAAACTCAAAAATGACGATGATGACCCTGACGAGTCTGATGCAGGAGGTGAGCCTAAACAATCGCATGGTTCATCCTCTGGTGCTGGTGTTAGTGGCGCTGATGATTCGAACAAGAAGATAATTTCATTTCAAGATTCAACAGATGCCAAGCCAATAGAAATGATTGAGGCTAACACGGTGATATTTATTGATGAATTGGGGATGGTTAGAAGTGTGGTGAACAGAGATGAGATACAGATCGGTGAGTTTGTGATTAGATCTTTGACAAGGGAGCAGATCTCGATTCTACTTGGGCTAAATGACGATCAGCTGACTGCATTAGAGACTGAGCCCGATGTCGAAGTGATCAATGAGGATGAAATGGAAGTTGATCCGTTATTTATGGATACGGATTTTATTTATGAGAACGAGGAGATTGAGATGGAGGATGTGACAGCTGAAGAGTACCCGGACTTGTATCAACACGCAAATGTTGATCAAGGTGCTCCGGTATTTCATGAAGACGTAATTAAAGAGACTGAGGATGATTTGGAGAAGATTGTGCAGCGAACTGTTCCTTCACTCAAAGAAGTGACTGATGATGACATTGAAAGATGGTTCAAACGCCAGAAAGTGGGTAAGATCATCAGTGCTTATCGGTATGTAGATAAAGAAAGAAAGGATACCGCTGCTGCTTGGATTGAGGCAAATCAGATGACTACTTTCAAGACTGTTTCTAAGGTACATGGTGATATTGTCTCCTGGCTCTATGATTCAGACCTTAAGGTATGTATTGTGAAATGGGAAAAGGGTGTCCAGTATTACGAGAGGATAATGGATGTTTTAACACTACCGCGTTGGGATGTACGCACCCTCGCGAGACGTCCATTTATCAATCGTGGGGGTCACCGAACTGCTGAGTGGTTTCATCAACACTTACTATTCGAGGTCAATCATGGCTTCAAATTCTTCAAGCCCCAGGTCCCAAGTCGTAAACGTACTGATGAGATTGATCCAAGGACCGGATGGAAGAAACTTGTCTTGAAAGTGAAGCCACCAAAGACAATGAAAAGAGTTCCTGTGAAGACAATGCCTCAAGATATTCATCTGTCTTTCAACCGTTGGTACTATAACAATCGTACTGGCGAGGCCGTTATTGTTCGTGGTCGAGGACTACAGACTGAGCTCATCAAGATAATCGACCCGATGTGGTTGGTTAATTTATCAGAGACAGACAACGACGTGCTATACAGGAAGCAGATTTTCTTTGAACGCCAAGAAGATTACGACCTGGCTATGCAATTCCAACGAGTTGTTCGTGTATGCCATGAACATGGGATTCATAGTTGCAGAGATTGGCAGACAAAGCGTTTCAAATAAGTTAAAGACAAAGAGCTCAAGACGAGGGGGTGTCTGTTAGTGCACGGTTTTGCGTCTAGAGTCTTTGTATTTATCATTAATGTTTATTTGATATTTAAATGTAATATTTAATGTTTATATTTATCTAATTCGTTAAAGTTATGTCTAGTTCGCTAGGTATGTTAGCGAACTAAGACTAGTTCGTTAAGATTGAGTCTAGTTCGCTAGGGATGTTAGCGAACTAAGACATTATAATGTATTCCCTCCTGATTCGTTAGGGGATGTTAACGAATCAGGGGGAGGTTTGTTAAGTTAACTTATTTAACGAAGGGGATGCTGGTTCGCTAGGGGATGTTAGCGAACCAGGTGGCCTTCTATATATAGTGAACCACTGTTCACTTGTAAAATGTCGAAGTTTTGAGAGAATTAATATTATTCAGAAAAGTTTAAAGTATTTTCTCTCTCTCAAGCTTCACGTTAAACTTATTGATAATATATACACATACGTAGAACACCGAATCAAGTGGTATTGATTATGAGATCGATCTATAATATTATAACTGACTGATCTGAGATCTGTGTTAATCGCTATTGACTGTTGGTTATTGTTAAAGTACGGGATCAAACAATAATCATTGTTGAACGAGATCGTTTGTGTAAGTTTGTGCTTAAGCACCCGACGTAATATACGTGTTTTTTGAAGCATCTCTTGTATGTTCTTTACGTTCTTAAATGTTTCTCTTGAATCATCTCGTGTTATTTTCCGCATAACAACGATATCGTTGATATAACATTAAAAGGTTCATTTTTAAGGACATACAATTGGTATCAGAGCCTAATGACCTATTCTAGGCTCGGTTGTGATATCATAGATTCAAGGCTTTTGTTATATTGATCATCGTGGTGGACTTAGTTTTTTGTTTTTCTGGTAAATCACTCATCGGAGAAGGAAACGGTTTCTTTGGGTAAAAGATTGAGTTATCTTTGGTCAATATTTAAATCCCACTGATTTACGGATTTAGTTGGTTGCCAGATTTAATTGGTCAAAGACGTTCTCGGGCATTTTTGACTGTTCTCGGGGTTATTTAAGAGATCTCGGCCAAAGACTCTGGGTTCTTGGGCAAATTATCATCGTTTTCAACCTGTTTTGTGTGATTTCGGTTAAATTCAAGTGTTCTCAGTGCAATCTGTTAGTTCTCGGTGGATTTCTTCCGTTCTTGGTCAAACAAGAGTGGTTTTGGCTGATTTTCAGGGTTCTCGGTCAAGATCTGGGTGTTCTCTGTTGTCTTTGTCTGTTTTCGGTCAATTTTGATAGTTTTTGGCTTGGGCCTGATCAGTGTGGGCTTTAAGAAAGTACTTGGAATTCTTTTACTGGACCAATCTTATTCTTATAAAAATGGATCAAATAACAAACGGAACAACTTATGCCTTACTGCATCAAGAGGTGGATTCCATAATGGGAACTACTACTCGTATACCTCGTTTGTTGTCTCATGAGGGATTTAGTGAGTGTAAGTTCAAGTTTGAAAAATATGTTAAAATGAAAGATGCCAAGGTTTGGAGAATTATCGTTAGAGGTCCTCAAGTTATCACGTACCAACATGAAAACTCTGAGGAAGTTGTTGTGAAACCTGTTGAACTATATGATGATGTTGATTTTGAAACGGATGAATAGGATGACAAGGCACTTTCCACTTTAACCATGGCACTCTCACCTGAGATTGCATTAGGATTTAGAGAACTGCAATCTACTAAGGCTTTGTGGGAAGCCCCGATTGAAGTGTATGAAAGTAATGAGGACATGAGGAGAAGTCGTCAAGATCTTTTGCAACAGAAGTTCAACATGTTTAATCACATTCTGGGAGAATCGTTGGAAACTCAGCTGCATAGGTTCATAACCCTTGTGACTGAGAAGAGATATGCAAATATCAACCTGACAGCCGCTGAACAACAATAACCTGGTAAATTCCCTGCCTCAAAGTTGGGATATAAATGTCGTGGTAATTAAGAAGACAAAAGATCTCAACAGGATAACTCTGTCAGAAGTTATGGCAATCTTTAAGGCTTGTGACAGGGATGACAAGTAGCGTGCCATAAACTATGCAAACTCTTACAAGCTTCTAACAATGCACTCATTTCACAAGACAGCTTCTCAATATTCAAAGCTACTCAAGGGCAACATAATCAGCGATACCAACCTCAGAACAACTTCTTAATGTTTCCGTTCAGGGTCAATTCTCTCAAGCTCCACCGCAACCAGCTCCAGTGTTCTTTCCTAAACCTGCTCAATCATCTGCTGCTACCGTTAAACCTCAGACATCTGTTGCCTCTTCTAGTCAGGGTTCCAGTCAGTTTCCTTGCATTTCAAAGGATACTAAGGAAAACATTGCTTTGATGGCGGGATTCATGAATTGTTACAATGCCTTTCTTGCTGGAGATCTAGTTCAACCAGTAGTAGCTGCTGAGCTAGATCAAATTCATCTTGATGATGTAGAAGAAATGGATATAGCAAATCGCCATGGCAGTGTTTCGTACAAAGAAGTTTTCTAAAAGAACATGCATAAACAACTGGAACGTGCCAGCAAATCAAAAGGTAGGATTTAACAAGGACACTCTAAGGTGTTACAACTGTCATGAACCGGGTCACTTTGCTCCTGAATGCACTAACCCAGCAAAGGAAGGGAACAAAGAAAGGACGTTGGTTCCGGTGGGAAATGTTAGAGGAGAAAATGGGGCAAGTACAGCTGAAAGTGAGAGAGGTATGGTAGCTCAACAGTTTTCCTGGATTGATCAGATGGCTGCCCTTAGCTTAGATAATCAGACTGCAAATTTTGCTCATGTTGAAATTGCTGAAGAAGAGAACGCTGCTGAGGAACAAGTTAAGGAGCTTCAATTTTCTTTCATGGCTTTCACTCCCTCCAACTCTTCCGAGGTAAGTTCTCAATTATGTTCTCAAATTGGGTTAACAAAGTAGATCTTTACTAATCTTATAATACTAACCTGTTTAGAGAAATGGAAACAATAAAATCTGAAAATTTTACTCTTAAGAAAACTAAAAAAGCTTTCAGAGATAAAACTGAGGCATAGAAAAAGGATTTTTCTAAACTTCAATAAGATTTTAGTATAAAATTCTATCGTCATCTGTATGCTAAATAGAAAATTGCTGAGTTGACTGCTGAACTAGAAGTCTCTAAATTAGAAGTTATAAATTTAACTGATAAATTTAAAAAGGCTAAACTAGATTTTAGAAAATTCGAAGGCTCCAATACTGTTGTTAACTCTATAAATGAGAATCAATTATGGTGGAAAGAAAATGCTGGTGAAGGGATCGGGTACAGTTCTGTACCCCCTCCATACAACGAGAATTAGACTAGTCTTCCTCTTACCGAAGAGCTGGAAGAAAGGGTAAAAAACCGGAAATATGGTAAGAACAATGAGAATGGCAAAGATTCTCCTGAGTCGGTAAAATCTGAAGAGTCAACCTCAGGGGTGAATGATACTAATGCGTTTACGTCATGTGCAGATGAAGTAATTTTCGAGGATTGGATTGATGAGGATGATGATTTTCCTGTTTTGAATAATAAAGACTTTGATTCTCGTATTTCTTTAAATTTACCTGTTTTGAATTCTGTGACTTCGGATGTTTGGGTGGGCTCCGTTTTAAAGAGCAAAGACAATCGTGTGGTTGATTCCTTTAAATTTGAAATCTGGTGATGTGTTTTTGAATAAAATTGATAAAAATAAGAAACCTCATAAACATATATCATCTAATTCTGTTAAGGAAGGAAGCTCAAGTGATCCAAGTTGTGATAAATCTAATAACGAGGCAGGTGGTAAACTCAAAATAAAGCAAACCAGCTCACACAACAAGTCTAGACAAGGAGTTGACCACAATAAATTTCACATAAAACGTCAAACAGGGTTTTAATTGTGATACTCCTGGTCATATTGCTAGAAATTGCCCTCGTCGTCCATATTTTCCATATTATGGATACTATCAGAGGAATATGCCTCGAAATACCAATCAAGAATCAAGGTATTATAAGGCAAATCCATCTGGCGGTGACTAGAAGAAAAACAAAGTTGGTAGGTTTAGTCCTCATCAGACCAAGCCTAACACGTTTCGAAAAGGTGATAGAAACGATACTTCGGTCGCAAGAACCAACTTAGTTTCTGGACCGAAAAAAGTTAAAAAGACAAAGTCATCGGTTTCTCCTACTCGTAAACCGGAGACTAATCCATCCATTCATACAAACAACAATAAATCTTTTAAAACTAGATGTGAATGGTACCTAAATCTCCGATGATTAAGCTATCAAATTCTATATTAGATAGCTGAGAAGACATGTCATGGCAACCCGTGACAAGTCTAGATGACTCAGGTTCACCCAATGTTACTATGGACTGGGTGCCAAAGACTAACTCATCTCACACATCGTGCACGAACAGCTATGGAGGAATATCTAGACCTTGGTATGTTGATAGTGGTTGTTCCAGGGACATGACATGAGACATCTCCCAACTACACGACATTCAAATCTTTAACGGTGGGTATGTTTCCTTTGCGGGAGGAGAAAAAGGGAACATTACTCAAAAGGGTACTGTAAGTAACGGTGTTCTAAAGTTTGAAAATGTTAATTTTGTTCCTGAGTTGAAACACAGTTTGCTGAGCATTTCTCAGATCTGTGATAAAGGTTTTTCAACTCATTTTACTAACAACGAGTGTTTGATCTTAAAACCTGGTATCATCATACCAGAAGATTTGGTTCTAGTTAGATCACAAAGAAAATATAAAGTTTATGCGATTGACATGAACAAAAATGTTCCTGATGAAATAACATGCTTGTTTTCAAAAGTGTCTAACATTATGCCAACTTTGGCATCGTGTTTTTGGTCATACAAATATTAAAAATCTACATCGTCTTGCTAAAAACGACTTGGTGCATGGTTTACCCGTCAAAGATTTTGTTACTATTGAAAAATGTGTGGCTTGTGCTTTGGGTAAACACAATCGTATATCTCGTAAGCCAAACCTGGTTAACGCCATTTCATAAGTATTTCAGTTGCTGCATATAGACTTGTTTGATCCCGTTCATGTTTTGAGTCTTTCTCGCAGCTCTTATTGTCTTGTTATTACTGATAATTACTCACGTTTTTCTTGGGTGTTTTTCTTGTCAAATAAGAGTGAAACTGCGGAATTGATTAAACGCTTCGTGGCGCTTATGGAGAATCAGCTCAACTTAAAGCTGAAGGGTATTTGATGTGACAATGGCACAGAATTCAAGAATTCTACACTAAACTATTTTTTTGCCAAAAAGTGGTGCTTCGACAGTACAATTCAGCTCGGACACCGCAACAAAATGGTGTTGCTGAACGGAGGAACTGAACTCTTATTGAGGCGGCAAGAACCATCTTATGTGATTCAAAGCTATCATTGTTGTTTTGGGCTGAGGCTGTTTACATAGCTTGTTATGTTCAATATCGAGTGTTGCTCAACAAGTCTCAAATGAAGACTCTATATGAGTTTGTCAATGGTCACAAGCCCACAGTTGCTCACTTTTGGGCGTTTAGCTGTCCATGTACTCTACTGAATATTGAGTCGACTCCAAAGTTTGGGGCCAAAGCTGATGACTGTTACTTTCTTGGATATCCTGGTCGTATAGCCTACAGAGTCTACAACAAGTCAACTAAGCAGTTAGTGGAATCTTATGACATACGTTGGTTGGATGAGAACGAGACCGATGCTCGTGTTGGTCCCGACTGGTTGTTTGATTATATTAAACTCTTTAAGCCCTTTAATGTGTTTCCAGTTTTCGATACAGAAATTTCGGGTGCTGATGTTTTAAATTTTGTTGATGAGGAAAAAGATATACCTGTTGTTTTTCACATATCTCTAGTTCTAGGTGTTTACCCCTCAGAATCACTTTATACCAGTCAGCCATTGTCTGACAATTAACAAGAAAAGGTTACCGAAACTGTGTCTTCACCAACACCAGCAGAGAATGCTTCATTAGTTGAGGGGGAGAGTCTGATTCGTCAAATCTTTGGAAGTACTTTATTCCCAGATATCATACCAAATGAATACATCGCCAATACCTCGTACTCACACAGTACGTCGACATCTGGATGGAAAAACCCTCTCACTGAAATCCTTGAAAATTTTTCAAACTTACTTTACACCAGTTCTGTTCCCGGGCATTCAGTTCCATCAATAATTCATCGAGATCATCCAATTGACAATGTCATAGGCCCTCTTGAAATAGGTGTGTCAACCCGAAGCCAGACCAGACACATCAACAGCTGTTTGTTCTCCTATTTCATATCTCAAATAGAGCCTAAGTCAGTTGAAATTGCACTACAAGAGTCAAGCTGGGTGGATGCTATGCATGAGGAATTAAATTAGTTTGATAAGCTCAAAATTTGAAGATTGGTTGAGCTTCCAGTTGGAAAGAAAGAGTTTGATACAAGACGGGTTTTTCACAACAAGAAAGATGATACAGGGGTATAGTTCGAAATAAAGCACAGCTCGTCGTTCGTGGTTTTCGTTAGGTTGAAGGCTTAGACTACACTGAAGTGTATGCTCCCGTGGCTAGACTTGTGGCTATTCGGATTTTTTTGGCATATGCTTCCTACATGGGATTTACGGTTTATTAGATGGATGTTAAAACTGTGTTTCTGTATGGAGAAGTCAAGGAGGAGATTTATGTGGATCAGCCACCAGGGTTTGTTGACTCAAAGAATCCAACTCATGTCTACAAGTTAGATAAAGCACTGTATGGTCTTCATTAAGCGCCTCAGGCCTGGTACGCAACTTTGACGGCTCATCTTATGGGGCATGGATACAAGAGAGGAACCATCGATCAAACCCTGTTCCTTAAAACTGTTGGAAAAGATTTAATCCTTGTTCAGATATATGTGGATGACATCATCTTTGGGTCTACAAGTGCTGCACCGTGTTCTGAATTTGAAGAGGTGATGAAGAAAAGATTTGAAATGAACTCACTGGGGGAGATGACAACGTTTATGGTGTTACAGGTTCGTCAGAGCTCGACGGGAATCTTGCTGCATCAGGGAAAGTATGTTGAAGACATGTTAGCAAAGTTCGAATTTCAAGATTCCAAGAGTGCAGCAACTCCTATGGCGGAAATACCTCTTCTGTCGTCTGATCTTAAGGGAATCCCATAGATCAAACGTACTATCGGTCAATGATCGGATCCCTGATGTATCTTACCGCCACCCGCCCTGACATCATGTTTGTTGTCTGCCAATGCGTCCGCTTCCAGGCTAACCCTAAACTCTCTCATTTAATTGCTGTTAAACGTATTTTTAGATATCTGAAAAGGCGACCGAAGCTAGGTCTTTGGTACCCAAAAAAACTTAAATTTTGATTTATATGCTTTTGCTGATAGCATTTACGATGGAGATGATATTGACAGGAAATCCACATCTGTTGACTATCAATTCTTGGGCGATCGACTCACTTCATGACAGTACAAGAAACAACAAACGGTGTCCACATGCACTGCAGAGGCTGAATATGGTGCTACTTCAGCTTGCTGCTCACATATTATCTGGATGCAACGTCAATTGCTGGATTATGGTTTGGAATTTCTTGACACCCCAATCTTTTCTGATAATGATGTTGCTATTGCTATTGTTAAAAACCATGTTCAGCATTAAAAAACAAGTACATCGATATTAAAATTCATTTTATTCCTGACTGTTACGACCGTAAATTGATTCATCTTGAGCAAGTTCACACTGATAATAATATGGCAGACTTATTTACAAAACCAGTTGGAACATCCAGATTTAATGTGCTTGTTGGGTTTCTTAAAATGCTTCGTTTCGATAATTGAGTTTTTTTTAGGTTAAATTTGTACATATTTTTAAATTTTGCACAAATTTAGGGGAGAAAATTAAAAAAAAAATTCAAAAAGAATGTGTGTGTGTGTTATTTTTTATTAATAGAAAAAAAATTAATATTTGTTTTAAACACCCTCGCTTAAAATCATGTCGGATGCTCAAGTTTGAAGGACATATATTTGCATATGTTTGATCCTGTTATCTACTTGTAGACATACAGGATAACCATTCACCTAAAGAATGAAAGCATCTGGGGCGATGATTGTGATGTGTTTTGTTCTAATTCTTTCGCTTAAAATTATGTCGGTTACTCTAAGTTTGATGGACATGTATTTATATATGTGTTTGGTCCTTTTATCTATGTTTAGACATACGAGACAGCCATTTACCTGAGAGCTAAAAGTGACTGGGGAGACTGAGTTTAAAAAAAATGTCTTCTGTAATTATTTGGGAAGTGATATGATTATTCAGTTAAGACCTTGTTAGAAGCTTTAAATATTTTCAAATGAAATTTGATCTAACATTTGGAAAATGATAGGAAAATTGATTCTGTGTGCCTAACGAATGAAGTTACTAGGCATAAAAGGCTCTAGAACAATCACTGATTCGCATGGTAGCTTTCCATATGCTAAACTTATTGTGTAGAGTCATTTTGAAGAAATTTGCATGTCTCCATATACATCTCTCCGAATGATAGGCAGAAAAGTTATTACCCAGTCATACACGAGCCCGTTTGTGTCTTGATCACCAAAACATTATGTCTTTGTTCTTTTATTTTTTGATATAAAACAAAATTGTGAGTAGTATATATAATATTGTGTTGAAAAATTCTGGTTTTTGAAGCTTAAAGGGTCAAACTAGAAATACAAGGGTGGGGCATTCAAATAAGTCCTAAGCACTCTGAATGAAAGGCATGTAAGTCCAACGTTCAACCTTAAAGCTTAAACTTTTTTATTGTCTATAAAAACCTTTGATCAAGCACTAGGGGGTTGGAGTCAAATTGGGGTGATCTGGGGAAAGCCAAATACGCTTTGAGAAGAGATAGGAGGCATCCCAGGTCCATGAGTTATGTTCATCTAAGATCTATACCGAATTGAACCTAACTCATATCACTGTTGCAATGAAAATCATACTAAGTCTATAATACCTGCTATCAACATGTCTCTTTATGTCATAATAACACTGAACATGAATCTTTGTGAAAGCATCTTAATCAATGTGATTCCATGTTCGGATCTTTTCTTTAAAGGCTGCGTTTTTATCAAAACTGAAATCTGATCCCAAAAGGTTTATTAAAATTATATGAAGACCGAGTGATTAAATTTTATTTTATTTTTGTTTTTAATCATTATTTTTATTTTATTTTATTTTATTTTATTTCATATTTACCTCTTAATTACTCTCATCGAAACGGAGGCTATAAGGAATCAGCTTTTTAAAAACCATGGATCATGTCAGTATTGGGTTCAAATGTGCTTACAGCCCTTGTGACTCTGTATAACTTGGGCCTGGTTTCTTTCAGTTCTCTGCCCATCAGGGTTTTCGGCCCATCTTGAGATATTTTGATATAAAAGATATTTGGCCTGCATTATTAGCCTTACGTTTTCAAATCTCATACTCTCAATCTCTCACCAAGCCGAAAACCCTTGATCTTTTGTGTTAACTAAGACTTATAAGCTCTCATATTTCACGTTATATCGTGACCTCTGCTTGTTAACAGGTAAATAAAAAAGAAGGGGAAGCCTTTTGGTCAATCGTGAACGGTGTATGGATGAAATTATTTAGGATACTGTTTGGAAACTAATCATGATCTCTACTGGATTGTCATTCTTGTGATAGACTTTATTTAGGATGAATGGTTGAAATGACTGTGATTTGTGTTTTAATATATTCGGAGGTATTTGGAGTTACAGGTCTAGGCATCAATGGTTATTTCTGTTGCTTTGGAGAAGATGGCACGTTTCTCGAGGAGAAACTCTAGGGTTTCTAACTGAGATCATCGTAGATCTTTAGATATAGGGTTCTCTGGTCTTTTGACAGAAAACATGTGGTCAATCAGAGGGTTCTCGGCTGACTTGTTGACCGAGAACTCATAATTCTCGGTGGACTTGATCTCATAAGGACAAAATACTTAAATGAGGATCGAAAACTCATATCATGGACATAAAACCCCATATTGGACCGAAATCATATCATTTGGACAGAGAACTCTGCGTTTGAAACCATTTTAGACGATGATGAGCCAACGTTGAAAATCATATCATTTGTTGACAGAGAACTCTGCGTTTAAAACCATTTTAGACGTTTGAAATCATTTCAGGTTTGCTGAGACTGAGGCTGCCCCTGCCAGTGCCTCGGTTGCTGATGAGCATGTGACACCTGCTCGGAGGTTCACTGCTGCGTTTGAAACCATTTCAGACGATGATGAGCCAGAAAGTTCTCTAGTACAACACATGGAGATAGACCACCAACAACAAGAGACTGTACCTACTGCTGATCAACTAGTAGACTTTGAGAAGTTTAAAAATCAGTTCTAGTCAACTGCATTGAAACCCTCTCAATCAGTCACTGCGATACAAGAAGAAGAGATTCCTGAAGAACCAGCCACCGATCTTATTCTACAAAAACGAAGAAAGAAAGATCGAAGACCGGTGTGCTAGTTACTGAAACTACACCGACAAGCCAGCAACCAGAACATGAGTCAGAACCTGTTGAGACTCATGTTGATACAAGTCCATCCACTGCTGAACGTCAGACTCAAGAGCAGATTTTCGATGATATTGCACATGAGTTTGAGTTTGAGTCTGATATTCAATTCCCTGACGAGCCATCGGGATCATCTAACCCGATTGGTCAGTCAAGCTCAAGCACTGCTGAAAATATTGCTCACATTCTTGCTATGCAAGATAAATTTATGCAGGATAAATGTCACACCCTCAAAATCCACTAACGGAGTTTTACCTTCAGAGGGTGTGAACTAACAGGATCGGAATCATTAGTTACAATCAAACCATAAATAAAGTTTTCAAACCACAAAAACAATTTAAGTGTAAATAAGTGCGGAAGCGTAAAACCATGAACCAAGTCTTGCGTCACGCAGGATGACTTAAAAACCCAATTAATAGCAGTTTAAAAACAAGTTTGCATAAACAATAGCGTTCAAAGTAATGCATGATCCTATACCGCGCGCCCACCTCGGCTACCTGAGAATAACATACTAAAAGTGTCAACACGGGGTTGGTGAGTTCACAAGTTTATATAAAATAAAGCGTTTGCATTTACGTTTTGCGTTTGCGTTACCAGATAGTGTTAAATCAATTATATATTTATGGGTAGCTAGCCTATAAAGCAAGTATTACTAAGTGTTCGACACCGAAGCTGACTGTTTATCATTTGCCTTGCCACCAGGTCTATCCCGACCATGGTAATGTGTTAGCCAAAATTACACCCACTCGACCTCCAGTCGAGTTTAGCGTTGGGTGGGGTTTGTCAAACCCATTAGTACTACTCAACAGTAACTCGCTATTATCCAATACTAAACGGTTCGATGTTATGAAGGACTTTAGTTGTTTCATTTGCCACTTAGCCTTTACAAGTGATATATAACCAAATAACAAAATCTAAAGCGTTTTGGAGTATGTATTCTCCCCCAAGTGAAAAGCGTTTAAAAGAGTTAAAAGGGGAACGTGAAACTCACTGTTTGCGAAGAATTCAAAAACAAGTCACCCAAGTGATGCGCGTCATAGAAAATCCTCACTAGCGTTCTAAAACAACAAATGAGATTTTCTAAGTGTTGGAAATACTATCGAGTCTCTAGACTCGGCACATAACACCTATGCACAAGATACGTTTTGTGTTTCGTTGGTGAATTGTGTGTGTCTCAACAAGCACGTTGGTGATACGTTACATGTGTGAACAACTATTTACATATCATGTATTAATATTGTACATTACTAGCAATTATCCCCACAAGGGCAATTTGGTCATAAACGTAGCAATTATTTAACAACAAGCATGTTTCATGTATTTTCACATAGTTCAGCAGCTAGTTTTATCAAGAAAGAATTCTACTTGAAAGATTACTCTATTCAACAGTTCATAGAATATCAATTAATTCACCAAAAATCGTCACAAAAGAATGTATGAGTTAGGTTTCCAGAAATATTTTTATTGTATTTTTATTCCACAGAGTTTACTCACAATGATCAAAACATTACAGTAAACTCACAACAGTCAAAATCAGGCGCAACAGAATGTAATTTGTTATTCCCGTTAAATGAAAAATCCAATTAATGCAAGACCAATTGGGTTAGGTTCTTAACTCACCATGTTAACTTCCAGAAGTGGAACCAACCCATTTGGTCTTGTAGTTCATGAGATATGATAATTACAAAACATCCTAACAGCAGGTCTCACAATTCAGATTTGCACTTCAGTTTTGTAAAATAATAAAAGTTAACCTTTACTCGTCCAAAAATTACAAACTTGGACTTTATAGAAACTAGACTCAACCTAGTACACTGTAGTGTTAACAATCTCGACAAATTACCAAATTAACATTTAGTTACAGTTCTCTAAACATAACTTACAATCTGTCCAGTACCAGTTTTGACCTTTAATCACATTTAAATCGTTTGAGCAACCAAAACACCTCCAAATCAGGTGTGGTTGGGTTTCTGAAAACTAGACTCAGAGTACTACCTTTTAGACTCATAAATATTCCAGTTTGGTTTTATATTTAATAAGTTACATGTCGTTCAAGTTTAACTATCTCTGCTGTCAAAACTCAGCAAGCAAACACAATCGTCTAACATACATCCTAAGCATACGACATATCCAAAAACATGCAATAAACATAATTATCCATAAAATCAGTAGTAAACCCTCTAGGGTTTACCAACAATCGATGACCTAACAATCTTTCACCGTTCAAAATCACATATGATCATCTAACTCAATAACCGAGACATAATTAATCATCCTCTAATCAAAACCAAACATATAAACACTTAATACATGATTTACAAAGTTAGGGTTTCATGTTTATACCTTAAAAACGCAGAAACAACCAAGAGAAAGGTGAGAGATGCTTAGAAACGAGTGCAGGATACTCCGATTATGAGAAACAAGGTCAAAACGGGTGTGATATGGTGGTGGTGGTGGCTGCCGTCACAAGAGAGAGAGGGGGGGTGTCCGATCGGGTTTGAGAGAGGGAGAGAGGAGTTAGGGTTTTGTTATTATTAAATAATAACATGTTACACCAAGGCCCCTCAACTTCTAATTATTACTTTTCTAGCCTAAAGTAACTTGTTTGCATCTTGAGTTAACGTTTTATACAATATTATCAAATAACACATAAGCCTAACACATAATTATCACATAATTATTGTTTGGATGTTTTTCGTTTATTCACCAATGGTTTGCCTCAACTCGTTTGCGTTTCGGTGCAATCCCGAAAGACTACATATGTAGTGATTGTCAAGCGTCATTTAAACCCTAGTTTAAATGTAATGAGATGTGCGTTATTGATCAAGTGATCTTAAGTTTGAATTGACAGAGTTTGAGTTAACGGAGTTAACCTGAAATTGACGAGTGTCACATCATTCCCATGTTGGAAGAATTTTCGTCCCGAAAATTTGAGTTAAGTCGCGATGGGTGTCTGAAAAATCAAGAAAAATTTTCAGTTTGTCATAATAAAGGCAAGGGGAT
Organism: Bidens hawaiensis; assembly: GCF_021521415.1. Taxonomy (NCBI): domain Eukaryota; kingdom Viridiplantae; phylum Streptophyta; class Magnoliopsida; order Asterales; family Asteraceae; genus Bidens; species Bidens hawaiensis. Next base: position 34,429 of record NW_027500013.1, on the reverse strand, counting down.
TACACTTGATGCTGAGACTCTAGATGTACTTGTTGGAATATCGTATGCCCGAGACACATAATTAAGTTAATGTGGCTAGTTATGTTTGATCCAAGTCGGGTCATACCCAATAACGAGTTAGACACACACCAATTATGTATTTGTTAAGATAAGATCTATAAGACAAATACAGAACACGACACATTCAGAAAAACGGGTTTCTGAATAATTACTTGAAAGTATTAAATAATTAATTGGTTAATTTATTTATTCAAATAATTATTATTGGAATAATTATTTAACTATGTATTCTTTTATAAAATGGTTTATAAAAGATGGGGTGTTTATATATTTTATAAAGTATAAAATATATAAAATAAAAAAAAAAAAAAATAATGTTGGGGCCGGTTTTGGGTGGGCCCCACACCCCACCAATTTGGTCAAAATGTCAACATGCAAAAGATGGAGTGTTGTCTTGTATAAACCCATGTGATGGTGTTTGCATGTGAGGATAAAATAATGATCAAGTGTTTACACTTTCAAGTAACCTTTTCAAAAAAACACACCCTTTCTTTCTTTTCTCTCTAGCTCACGGCCAAAGAAGGGAAAGTTCGGGTCTCGGGTTTTTCGTGTTCAAGCTTCCTAGCATAGCTCGGTGCGTGTTGGAGGCTCGGGGTATATTCCGTTTGAGGGTTTTCCTTTGAAAGTCTTGCATTCATCATCATCTTCTTCAACCATCACTAAACTCTTAAAGGGTTAAGATTGTAAGTGTTTTATATGCTTTGATAGTTTAGTTATTCCCGTATCATTTGATCCTTGCTTCGGGTTTCTAGTAAATAGATTATTGGTAATCTTGAAATGAATAAACTAGGTTGTTCATATGTTTTAGTTTGTATATCACGTTTCCGCATTAATTATAACTAGTTAAACGGTTAACTAAGTTTGTAAATTCCATAGAAACCCAACAAATGGCATCAAGAGCCGGGATACGGGAAACTAAGCTTCGGGTTCTCGTTTTTTATTTTCCCCTTGAAAGATTTATACAAAAATTAACATGCATGATATTTTTGTATTTAATCTTGTTATTGTTTTTGGCTTAGTTCAAAAAAAAAAAAAAAAAAAAACCGAGCAAATGGGCCGAAGCCCATTTCGGGTGAAATTTGGGCCGAAGCCCATTTTTGTTATTGGGCCGGGCCCATAAGTTTTATTTGGGCCGAGCCCATGTAAGTCATTTGGGCCGAGCCCATGTAATTTTGTTTGGGCCGAGCCCAAGCAGTTTTTTAATTGGGCCGAGGCCCATAATCTTGTTATTGGGTCGAGCCCAAATGGGTTGGGCTAGGCCCGATAAAGGCAAGGGGTTTTGGAACGGGTTCCTATGACATATCGGGTTATGTTTGTTAGTACTAGACCGAGCCGTAGACCAAATGGATGTTTTGTTTGTGATTGATGGTTGTGATTGTAATTTATTATTCAAAGTATCGGTTTGTAATAATTAATTAGGGGCTATTTTGTAATTATTTATTCATATGGGCATGTAATAAATAGGTAATTTGTAATATCTTTATTTTATAGAAAAAATGTATTAGGACATTTAATTTTGTAAAATTAAAGAAGATTGCAAAGTTGGAAGTTTGGGCCTAATTGGGCCGGGTATGGTCATAATGGGTTTCACAAGCCCATTAAGGGATTCAAGCCCAAAAGGACCTAAGCCCACCAATTGAGCCCAAGTGGAAGCTTATGGAAGCTAAGGCCCAAGTTCAAGCCCAATGGATCACAACAAGGTTGAAGAAGATGCTCGAAGCATTTGGATGCGGGATCGAGTGGGAGCTACAACATCCATGTGTCATGTGTCCCTTAGGATTGGACCTAAGACACACACTTGTTTCGGCTAACAAGTGTGGTCTAACTTAGTGGCTCGTGTCTAGTATATATTGTGTGTATGCTTGTTGATTGATTGTTTGATTGTGTGGTTGTTAGATATTAGGATATCAACTCCGTCACATAGAATTAATTAACAAAGCATAAAACGGGTTCTAATAATTATCGGTAATAACGTGACACGTAGTTTAATAAAATGGAATTATTAACTAGCCGTCTCACGCCCATAATAAAAATGGTTTTATTATAAATTAGTTTTGAAAATGGTTTCAAAATCATGTTTCTAAATGCATGTTAGAACATGATTTAAAGTTTTATATCTAGAATTATTAAAACTAAAAATCCCTTTAAAATTAAGGATAATAAGTTAAACACCATCCTTTTGTATAACACTTAACATATTAGTAAGCTCTTAGTGGGAAAAAGGTCACCTAACCGCATAGAGTAAATTAACATGTTAAGGTAATATTGGCATATAAATGGGAAAAAGGTCACCTAACCATTTGTATGTTAATATTACAAGTTGATACAAGTAGGACGACTTAAATTAGAACCATGTGAAGAGGGTCACCCAAGCATGGGGTCTAATGGGTGTTGATGGGATAAACATGCCAACACGAAATATGATTTCGAACCGGTCCCATAAATTCTAGAAGTTGCAAAAGGGTTTGCAATTGTTATGAATAACTACCTTGATAAACCGACAAAGGGAAAAAGGTCACCTAACCGGAGTCGGGTTTATCGTTGGATTCTAGATTTTAATTATTAATTATATTTGCATATATAAAAAGGGTATTAATAATTAAAAGGTAAAACACTAAAATGAACTTAATTAAAATTCTGCAGATGGCCGCACACGTCGACGACAACATAATCCCTAACGTCCAAAACGTATCTCTCCGATCTATTCTCGCTAAAGACCGTCTTAACCACAATAACTTTTCGGATTGGTTCCGAAATTTAAGGATTGTTCTAAAACAAGAAAAATTATATCATGTTTTGGAAACACCTATCCCCGAAGAACCGGAAGAGGGAACTGAGGTCGAATACATGAATTGGGTCAAACTCACGGAAGATTCCATTCAAGTATCATGCCTCATGTTGGCGACTATGGTTCCCGAAATCCAAAAGGATTTCGAAAACCATAATGCGTACGACATGATTACTCAACTTAAGGAAATGTTCCTTAAGCAATCGAGAGTGGAAAGGTTCGAAACGGTTCGAGCCTTACATGCATGTAGAATGGATGATAGTCAACCAGTTTCATCTTATGTACTTAAGATGAAAAGTTATATTGATCGGCTCACTAAGCTCAATTGTCCCATCTCAAATGAGTTAGCAACGGATTTGATCCTTAACTCTTTGTCGAAAAGGTTCGACACTTTCGTGTTAAATTATAACATGAACGGGTGGGACAAAACCATTGGAGAACTTCACTCAATGCTTAAAACAGCCGAGGCGAGCATGGGCAAAAGGGTTTTACCCGTGTTTGCAATCAATGAAGGTAGATCCAAGAATCGATCTCAACCCAATCTTAAGGCTAAGGTAGCTAAAAGGAAGGGTCCCCCTATGCATCTTAAGGGTAAGGGCAAATCACCGGTTATGGCAAAGAAACAAAAGGTTATGGAACCAAGGGGTCATAAGGATGATCCTTGTTTTGGTTGTGGGGAGACCGGACACTGGAAACGCAATTGCCCGGTCTACCTAAAAGAGCTAAAAGACAAGAGGAATGCGGCGCATACCTCGGGTAATGTCTTTATGATTAATGTTGAGCTAAATCTTATTTCTTCTAACACATGGGTATTGGATACCGGATGTGGAACTCATATTTGCAATTGGTTGCAGGGGTTCAAAAAGAATGAAGACTTAAAGAAGGGCGAAGTGAATCTTTTCATGGGCAACGGTGCAAGAGTACACGTGGTCGCTAGAGGAGACTTCACTTTATCACTTCCAAGTGGTTTGGAAGTTGTTTTAAAAAATGTTTTGTATGCTCCTAGTTTGACTAGGAACATTATTTCTGTGCACCTTCTTAGACAATGTAACTTTGACTTTAAATTTGTAGGATCGGAAATGCATGTGTCATCTAATGGTATCTTTTATTTTAAAGCTGTACCAAACAACGGTATTTATGAATTGGTTCATGATAATACCTCAAATAGCTCATTATATCAAACTTCTACTAAAAGACTCAAAAAGGGTTTGAGTGATTCCTACATTTGGCATTGTCGCCTTGGACACATAAACAAGAATCGTATAAACACTCTCCAAAAGAATGGTCTTTTGAAAACAAACGAGTTAGGTTCGTTTGATGAGTGTGAATCTTGTATTCAAGGCAAGATGACCAAAGAGCCTTTCAAAGGTACAAATGAAAGGGCTAAGGATTTGTTAGGTATCATACATACGGATGTATGCGGACCTTTCAAGCCAACTAGTAGGAATAGTGAAAGGTACTTCATTACCTTTACCGACGATTTTAGTCGATATGGGTATGTTTATCTAATGAAACACAAACATGAAGCCTTTGAAATGTTCAAAGAATTTCAAAATGAAGTGCAAAATCAGCTCAACCGAACAATCAAGGTACTCCGCTCCGATAGAGGAGGCGAATACCTAAGTGATACCTTTCAAAGTCATCTTAGAGATTGTGGAATTATTTCACAGCTCACTCCTCCTGGAACTCCTCAACATAACGGAGTATCCGAGAGGAGGAATCGAACACTGTTGGACATGGTTCGATCAATGATGGCACGAAGCTCACTACCGCCATCATTTTGGGGATATGCGCTACTCACAGCGGCTCGTATTTTGAATATGGCCCCGACCAAAAAGGTGGATCGAATACCCTATGAAGTGTGGCATGGAAAGGTTCCATCCTTTTCATATTTAAGGATATGGGGATGCATAGTTTATGTTAAACGTGACACCCCAAATAAGCTTGAGGCTCGATCCATCAGGTGTGTCTTCATAGGATACCCAAAGGATGATATAGGATATATATTCTATGATCCTAGTGAACAAAGAGTGTTTGTTTCACGCAAAGGATACTTCTTAGAAACTAGGTTCCTTATGGAAGGACCTAGTGAAAAGAGAGTGGAACTTGAAGAGGTTCAAGAATCACTGGATGATACACAGTTGGTCGATACTAGCTTTCAACACGAGGATGTTGAAGATGATCAAATGGTTGATCATACGCACGTTGCTCGCAGATCTAGTAGGGTTAGTCAACCTCCCAAGAGATATGGATTTCTTGTGGATGATTGCTACTTGATTGATTCGGATGAACCGATCTCCTACAAAGATGCTATGTCACAACCTGATTGTGACAAATGGCTTGAAGCCATGAGCGCCGAGATGCAATCCATGCACGATAACCAAGTTTGGGAATTGGTTGATCGTCCACTTAACTCCAAACTGGTTGGATGTAAGTGGGTCTTCAAAAAGAAGACCGATATGCATGGAAATTTAGATACTTACAAAGCTCGACTTGTCGCAAAAGGTTTCACGCAAACTCAAGGGATTGATTATGATGAAACCTTCTCGCCAGTCGCGATGCTTAAGTCGATCAGGATATTGTTTGCCATTGCAGCTCATTTTGATTATGAGATATGGCAAATGGATGTCAAGACCGCTTTTCTAAATGGATATCTTGAGGAAGATGTCCATATGGTTCAGCCTGAAGGTTTTGTCGATCCATCTAATCCTGATAAAGTTTGTAAGTTAAGGAAATCAATCTACGGATTGAAACAAGCATCACGGATGTGGAATCATCGTTTTAATGAAGAAATCAAAGCGTTTGGTTTCGTCCAAAACGGTGATGAGGCATGTGTGTATAAATGGGCTAGTGGGAGTATAATCATTTTCCTTATTTTGTATGTCGATGATATACTTTTATTTGGAAATGATATACCAAGTATGGAAAACGTTAAAACGTGGTTAAGTAGTCGTTTCTCAATTAAGGATCTTGGAGAAGCGACATATATCTTGGGAATAAAAGTCTATAGGGATAGACAAAGGAAATTGATCGGACTCAATCAAAGTGCGTACATTGATAAAATCCTAAAGAGGTTTAGGATGGAAAACTCTAAGAAAGGTTTGGTGCCTATTCCTAGAGGAACCGTATTAAGCTCATCCCAAAGTCCTTGCTCTAAGGAAGAGCAGGATAGGATGAAGCATGTTCCTTATGCTTCGGCAATAGGATCTATTATGTATGCAATGATGTGCACTAGACCGGATGTCTCGTATGCTTTAAGCATAACAAGTAGATACCAGCACAACCCAGGTGACAGTCATTGGATGGCTGTCAAGAATATATTAAAATACCTTAGAAGGACTAAGGATATGTTTTTAATATATGGGTCTGGTGAGGAGGAACTCGTCGTAAAGGGTTACGTGGATGCGAGTTTCCAAACTGACCGAGATGATTCTCGGTCACAGTCGGGATATGTTTTCATCTTAAATGGAGGCGCTGTCTCTTGGAAGAGTTCGAAGCAGGATGTTGTCGCGTTATCCACTACAGAATCTGAGTACATCGCCGCTTCAATGGCAGCCCAAGAGGCTGCATGGATGAAAAAGTTCATCATGGATCTAGGGATTATCTCTTCCATTCAGGAGCCCCTAGAGATATTCTGTGACAATGAGGGTGCTATTGCACAGATCAAGGAGCCTCGTGCTCATCAGAAAACGAGGCACATTGAGCGCAGATTCAACTACATAAGGGATGAAGTTGAAAAGAGAAAAATATGTATTCATAAAGTTCATACCGATCAAAATATTGCGGACCCACTCACGAAGCTCCTCGATAGGCCAAAGCATGAGGGTCATGTTTGTGCATTAGGACTTCGGTATTCTAGTGAGTGGATTTAATCCGTGTTTAGTGTTTGTTTAAGAACGAATGTAATGGGTATCTCATGAAATTAATTAAGTTTTAATTATTAAATGAGTTATGTTCTATTTTTGCATGTTTAATCCATGAATGACTTATGTTGTTCTAAACGTCCGTAGTCGATCATGCTTGTGGGAACAAGTATGAAGGTAAGACTATTATGAACCCGGATTGGTTGATATTCATGTGATGAATATAAGGCATAGGTTTGCCACCAAGGTTCATAGATATTTGTGGGATACAAATATTGGACATGATCCGCTCTCGAGGATCACTGCATGGAGTTAGTGCAACTGATCATAAGTAATCCTTGAGTAAAGGCGAGTATCATTGTGTCCTTTGACCTGAGATGCATATTGGATCTGACTTTTCATCAAGTCTGATAACTTGACTCTCTTCTTTGTTTTTCGGTAACACGATGACATAAAAGAAAGAGCTCAGATATCATACGAGATGTCAACAAGGATGTATGCAGTCAAGATGGGATTTGTTCCTCTTATGTGTTGAGAGTTTAGATGTCTAAGGCCTGTTAAGTTAAATCAATGAGAGAATGATCAATCTATGTCTCTTCGATTTGACAGGACATCTAGTAACAAAGGGATGTAATGATAAGACTTACCTATATCATATCAAGTATGGACTTGAAGGGGATGATGTTATTGAATGGCACTTAGTCAAACATACTAGGGGTGGTGACCTGTTGTTAGGCGGTATTCACCATTAGCATTAACTTCCTATGAGTCTCATGCAAGTGGGAGATTGTTGGAATATCGTATGCCCGAGACACATAATTAAGTTAATGTGGCTAGTTATGTTTGATCCAAGTCGGGTCATACCCAATAACGAGTTAGACACACACCAATTATGTATTTGTTAAGATAAGATCTATAAGACAAATACAGAACACGACACATTCAGAAAAACGGGTTTCTGAATAATTACTTGAAAGTATTAAATAATTAATTGGTTAATTTATTTATTCAAATAATTATTATTGGAATAATTATTTAACTATGTATTCTTTTATAAAATGGTTTATAAAAGATGGGGTGTTTATATATTTTATAAAGTATAAAATATATAAAATAAAAAAAAAAAAAAATAATGTTGGGGGCCGGTTTTGGGTGGGCCCCACACCCCACCAATTTGGTCAAAATGTCAACATGCAAAAGATGGAGTGTTGTCTTGTATAAACCCATGTGATGGTGTTTGCATGTGAGGATAAAATAATGATCAAGTGTTTACACTTTCAAGTAACCTTTTCAAAAAAACACACCCTTTCTTTCTTTTCTCTCTAGCTCACGGCCAAAGAAGGGAAAGTTCGGGTCTCGGGTTTTTCGTGTTCAAGCTTCCTAGCATAGCTCGGTGCGTGTTGGAGGCTCGGGGTATATTCCGTTTGAGGGTTTTCCTTTGAAAGTCTTGCATTCATCATCATCTTCTTCAACCATCACTAAACTCTTAAAGGGTTAAGATTGTAAGTGTTTTATATGCTTTGATAGTTTAGTTATTCCCGTATCATTTGATCCTTGCTTCGGGTTTCTAGTAAATAGATTATTGGTAATCTTGAAATGAATAAACTAGGTTGTTCATATGTTTTAGTTTGTATATCACGTTTCCGCATTAATTATAACTAGTTAAACGGTTAACTAAGTTTGTAAATTCCATAGAAACCCAACAGTACTGGCATTACAACATCGAGTCTTTGAACTTGAACAAGACTCAGTTGTGAAAGATGGGCGCATCCAAGAGCTTGAAGCTAGCAACACAGATAAAGATTCGATGATCACAGAGCTTCAATTTAACATGCGTGGTCTCACTATTATGTACCTAGACCTCTAACAGAAGCTTATTCAAAAGTTTGGCGATGAGTTCAAGAGAGGTGAAGACATTGCTTCAAAGACACTTGTTGATGATCAAGGTGGCAGTTCCAGTGGACGTCCGACTTCAAATATCGATGCATCTGAACCACTGGAACAATATATCTCTGCACCTGCAAGAACAGCCGAGCAATCTGACAGACTTCAAAAGAAGATTCTTATCATGAAGAATTCGAATCAAAACATGGAATCTTCTTATCACCCAGATAGGTTTATTCTTGAACTACAAAAGGGCTTTTCTTATAAGTATGGTGATAGGTCCTGAATTATGTCCTGGGTTTGATGTTGATAAGTCCACGTGGAGGGTGAAACGAAAGTCCGGGACCACTGAGTATTATAAGAAAATGAATGATTTTGGATCCTGGACGAAGGTGGATCTTAGCGATCTCATCAATGCTCCGTTTCACAACCCAAACCATGAAAAGAGAGCTACAAACTTCTGGAACTTCTTGAAGAAGCAAGTCGATCATGGATTCCCAAATATGTCAACAGCTAAGTCATTCTTGAAGAAGGCTAAGGGAGTTCGAGATTCAAAGACCGAAAAGACGATGGTCAATGTGATGTGGCCCGCAACCAACAAAGCTACTCACATTCCTCTATGTACTTCTATACCATAGGGGTCTCTTGACGAAATGAAGTTTTGGACGTACGAAAGTAAAACCGCTACAGTTATCGTTCGTCTACTAAAGGGACAATTTTGGTTTGTCGATCCACGTGACTTGCTCAAATTCCACGAAAGAGATATCAAGACTCTTAGCAACTTTCAGATCATGGTTGAGCCACTATTCGAGCCTGCCACTAAAGAGTATACAAAGATGGTGGGATCGATTATCAGAACGAGATTGTGGTTTGGTGGATACAAAGAAGCGGATGCGAACATTATGGAGCATGACAAAGGATGAAGATACAAACCAAGGGGGAGATTGTTGGGCCTATATTAGTTTGGTTTGTACTTTGATTTGGGTTTGTTTGTACTACGTTTGGGCTTGTATGTTAACCGAGATCCTAGTGATCTCGGTGGGCTTTGGGCTTTTGTTTGGCTAGGGTCCTATATATACATGCATTGTATCTAGGGTTAAGGTTGGCCGTTCATAATCATTGTTGAACGAGATCGTTTGTGTAAGTTTGTGCTTAAGCACCCGACGTAATATACGTGTGTTTTGAAGCATCTCTTGTGTGCTCTTTATGTGCTTAATTGTTTCTCTTGAATCATCTCGTGTTATTTTCCGCATAACAACGAGAACGTTGATATCACATTGAAAGATACGTTTCTAAGGACTCACAATGTTATATTACAATAAAGTGGCAGGCAAACCGGCAACAAGCTGCGCCGCAACCCCCTTTTGAATAGAAAATCCAATCCTACTAAAAACGAAGCTTTAGGACCTGGGAGCTGAAGAGGTTCCGTGTATGACATGCTAAACCCGACTCAAAAAATTCACAGCCTCTAGGGCTAGAATACCAAATGTATCAAAAGCAAATGGGAGAAAGACATGTTGATTCTCTAAACAATCTTTCTCATGTTTAACAATTTTGCCCGATTCAGCCTTCAACACAACCTGACCCACAACAAACCCACGGTCCCTAAGCCCAAATCATTGAGTTTCGCATCAACTCAAGTTCAGTTGTAATCAAGCTCTTTAATACTAACATATTTCGATCCTGTTCACGCCTTTTGGGTCCGGCACTTGCTTAAGATTCATGAATCTAGTAATTCTGATTAAAGAAAGAACAAAGTGATACACAAGATTATTCTCATGGATTGTTGGTGTAATTGGGAGATTTGGATTGGTTACCTTTTCAAATAATTCGGTTTTACTTTCAAAGGATCATGGAAATTAATTATATCTTTGGGATATTACTAGATTAACATAGAACTTCTTGGAACAGTGTTACATGGAAGAATTAGTTTAATTTCCTATTGTAATTCTCATTTTGTGTTGTTCGGTCTCGAACGCCTTGGTAGTTGTTTTAATGAAGTTTATCCTTCAAAATAAAAGTAACTGATGACATATAATATCTTTAGTACGTAGTAACTCAACTCATCGTTAGTAATACTTGACTACAACTAGGGATGTCAAAATATCCGAACCTGAGTAACTCAATCCGAAATGAATAGACTTATCAAGATCTCAAATTTTTAATTGGGTTATTCAGGTAAACCCGAAAAACTTGAATTATAATTAGGGTTGGGTTTCGGGTTTATTTGGAAGGGTTTTGAGTTACCCTTTAATATCTTGGTTAACTAAGTCTCTCAATAACACTTGTTATTTAGGTTGGTTAATGACCCTCCACCTATATGACGATAACACAATGGTACTTTTTATTAACCAACATCCACCCATAACACATAATTATAAAGAAAATTTTTTGCATGAATTGTGAGGAATATAAAAATTTACATCAGTATATATATATCTATCTTTATTGAAGAAACACATATCTAAACAGTATTAGGGTTGTATCTATATCTCCACCGGATAAGGGTTAATAGGTGAAACTAGGTTAAATGAGTCAAGATTTGAGTTAGATCAAGACTTGAATCCTGCAAAACATATCACCGTGAGCTGTAACGGGAAGGACACGTTGAGGGGGGGTGTCTTCCCTTAACCACCCTTCGGCGTGAGATGAAGTACCGTTATGTAGAGAGAGAAAGTACATAGTGATTGATGTAATATGATAAGTGTGTATGAATACCTGGTGATGTTGGTGAGGGTATCTATGGCCGGGAGTAAGGGAATGTGATTAGTGAAGCTGTCCATATCAAGAAGATGCTTCAACTCACCTGAAGAGATACATGGCTTACTCCGATAAAAGATGACAACTAGCCATGTGCTAGGCCGTTATGGAACGTCCAACTGGTCTCTCTTGATTGGCTATGCCATCACGTGCTCTTTGTAAAAGGGGTATATGTCACTATCAGGGAATATATTAGTAAGCTTCTAGAAGGACATTGTTACAATTGTTTTTATCCAAATATGTGAAGTCACTCTTTTTGTCAATTCTTCCACCTGTGGCTCTCTCCCGCGGTACATAAGTTCCTTGTCCTGCGAATGGCTCCTACGGGTATCATGGGTGACCTATGGGATCTTCTATTTGGTTTATTGGGTCATTTTACTATCCTACCTCTATAAGTCCCCCCAATCCATTGTTTCTTCTCCGTGTCTGTTATGTGGATGGAATTTTTGACTTAATGCTCTTGGGGGTGGAATTGTTTCTGAATGTCGTCATCGGCGAGATTTTCTCCATGATCTTGTATATCATCATTTTTATTTAATCAAGGGATTAGGAGAAGTGTTGAAGCAATGATGTGATTGGTCTGCTCTAAACGTGTTAGCCGGTCATTTCGAGACTTTGAAGATGTTTGACGGTTGTGAGAGAATGTTCTGTTTTTCGCTTTTCTTGCATGACGTGTCAAGCATCCATTAGACCTCCCTCTTTTCTCTCTTATGCGCGCCTTACCATTGCATTAATTGTGATGGGTATAAATATTGGGGAGGGGGTATCCTTCGTTTGAGATTTCACGCTTTCTCTTCCTTTCTCATTGTTGACATTTCTTTGTCGGGAAATTTTCTTCCGTTTCAAACCCTAATTCTATTGTGATAGCTGTTTGCAACAAATTATTAGTTGATTATTTAATGGCTGGTGAGAAGAAGAACTCTCTGTAACATCCTAAATTTATATTAATAAATAAAAGGAATTATGTTTGTTTATTGTGCGTTAATATTTAATTAGAATTAAATATAAAGTAGAGTATGGACTTGGATGGGGAAAGATGGAATAAGGGATAGGATGGGCCTTAGTTCCATGGGCTTAAGAGAGTATTAATTCTCCCTTAAACCTCCCTAAAACCCTAAAACCCTCATTCTTATCCATCTTATTCTCTAGACACTCAAAACACACACATACTCCCTCTTACTTACCGCCGCGGGCTAGGAGAGGAGATCCAAGACCCGAACCAAGATATATATTATTTGATCTTGGATATATATATATATAAGCAATATACAAGATTGTAGTTCCTAACCAAGCTAAACCGTAACCTAAAAATAAGTAAAGGTACGTTCTTTATCTTTAAAGGTTATGTTTTTATGAACGGTTTGCCTTGAGACTTAACCCTAGAGTAGATCGGGTCTAGATAAATCATAAAGTTACAAACTTGATGTTTAAAATGGACTTAATGAACTCATGGCTATATACGGCCCATAAAAGAAACCCTAGATCAAGCCTTTTGAACGGTTTTAGCCATAAAGGCCCAAGCTTTATGGTTACACGGGTCATGTTTTGGTCGAAAACGGTTAGGGAAACATTTATAGGTTAATACTGAGTCATATTAGGGTGTTAAGACCATGAAATATAATAATAATGGTGATAAACGGACCCAAACTATTCAGCTCATTCGACTACTATAAATAGATTCGAATGCATTGGTCTAATTCGATTACATGGATAATTTCGCATACATTGATATGTTCGAACACAATAAGTGGATTCACATACAAATGGACAATTTGAATACAATCAACACGCTTGAATACATATATTCGATTACATATATGTACTCGCATACAGTACATACATTTGCATACATTGAATGGCTCGAATACATTGATGATTCGATTACAATCGGGACTCGAATACAATGTCTATATTCGGTTACATCCTTAAACTCGAATACAACATGTGTACTCGCATACACTGATGATGTTCAATTACATTGGAACGTTCGAATACATTCATGCTTATATACATTCGAATACATACGGATCACTCGAATATATCAAGAACAAACTATTACATATTAATACATTCGCATACCTAATATGGTTTGAATGCATGTAACAAGTTCACATACATTGACTCGAATAGATGTATACTCGCATACAATGTCCAAGTTCGATTACATGCAAGGGTTCAAATACAAAGGGGCAACTCGCTTACAACTATGTATCCGAACACAATGGCCATTCACATATGTTTGTATACAAGGGCCGTCCGCACACATGAATAATGATTCGAATATGATATATGATTTGAATACATAAATTTTCGAACACAATATATATAAGAGCATACACCATGGTATTTTAATACAATAGCATGATCAAATACACTAGGTGACTCGAATACCTTATACATGTATTCAAGTTACATTGTATAACTCGGATGCTATAGTAAACATTGAAATAACAATAGAGAAAGAAAGATAAGAATACTAAAGTAATTGAATACCAAGTATTTGAATACATTTGGGTCTAAGGATAAAATATTCTAAGTAAAATGTTTTCTAAAACAAGACCATTAGAATAGACCAGACTTAGCCATTTGGCTGAAATATGAATAATATGATTAGAACAAGTATTATACACGTGATTAATACATAGTTAGCAGAGCTCATTTAAAGAAGGGGATAACGATAAACGGAGAACGTAACAGGATCCAGGTGAGTTTCTAGCCCCATTTCCTTCTTATGTTTTCGGGGCTGTGAGCATACTCAATGTGACAGTCAATACACTTACTTTAAATGGTAAGTGTATGCCATATATGATTTATATGTTATTTATATATGTCTTGAATGTGAATAAAAGCTTGTCGGTACATGAACGATCTTCTGATATTGCACATATTGACAAGGAAGGTATGTATATGCAAGATGAATGTGTATGATAATATATGTATGACAAATGAGTATCTATGAATGACTAAAGAAAGTATATGTATGTTATGGGTATGTAAAGACAGTATGTATGAAGATGAAGAAGTAAGGGATCAGACCCTAATAATATCTGAGATAGACAAGTAAGGGATCAGACCCTAATAATATCTGAGATAGACAAGTAAGGGATCAGACTCTAATAATATCTGAGATAGACAAGGAAAGAGGGATCAGACCCTAATAATATCTAGACAAGGAAGTGATCAGACCCTAATAATAGCTGAGATAGAAAGGACAACAAGTATATAGTATAGAAATAATAAAGTATGAACGTATATATGAATGTATGTAATGAAAGTAAATTAGTAAAATACTTATTGTGTATCATCGGATGCATAATTGAAGGTAAGTGTATGTATTGTATGATGTATGATTAACTCGAACTCACTCAGCGTAGCTGACTTTTTATATGCACGCAGGTGAGTAGAATGAGGTAGCTCGCTTGATAAGGACACATGGCATGGAATTGAAGATATTGGCATCTCAAGGAAATGTTATGATGTTTTAAAGACTATGTTTTATTTTTAAATGACTATGAATGTTTGTTAAAGACGAGATTTGAATGTTATGTAATATATTATGGTTGAAGTTTTTATATTCTGCGAAAGTTTTAATTAACTTTGATATTTAAAACTGTGTTTATAAGTAAATCCAATGTCCAAAGTAGGGAACCGGTAACGGGTATTTACACTCTCCCACCGTTCATCGTGTAATGATTAATTTGAAGGAAAAGGATTATCTGGATATTGTCAATTGCTACGGTCTCGCACCGAAGTGGGAACCAGAACTCCCTGCTGCCGGATCTACCACCAGTAAGCCTCTAAATAGGAAAATGGCTCTTTATGCCGAAGATTTCACCACCGGAAACTTCGTCTGCCAATTACAAAGTTTCTCGGGAATCTGTTATCGGTAAATAGAATTCGCCTTTATCAGATGCATCCATTCGGATTGATGAGGATTCAACACTTTGAGTTCTATTGTAGGGCTCACAACATTGTGCTAACGATAGACAAATTTTCAGTGTTCCACAAGATGCAAGGGCGTGGCGGTTAGTATAACTGTTCGTCGACCAGCAAGGGTGTGATAGGGAACGAGCTCCCCCGTAGTTCTTACGAATGGCAAATGAAGTTTCTTTGGATCTGTGAGTACGTTGTTCCTATCCAAATGGCCTGCTGTTCTCTATCCGAGAATTTACCATACTTGTGTTTTGCTACATATCTCGATCAGCCTTGGTTCAAAGAAAAAAATGTCCCTTGAAAATTGTTTTTCTTCTACGTTAAGCAGGAAATGATATTATTACCGTTGTGTTAACGAACTCTCGGAACTTTTGAAAAATATAATATAATAATAAAAGAAGAGATGGTTTGCATATCTGATTTGTGATGTGTCGATAGGCCCAACTAGCTTTGATAGTCCTCTTTAGCAGATTTTATATATCTAATAATTTGAAAAACGGTGAAACCGAATTTCGATGCTTAGGGAGGATTACCATAATCTAAAAACTTTGAGATAGTAAGACTTAGATGCGCTCAAACCAGCACACCACCACATGTCCATCTTTTTACGAGCTTAGAAACAGTTATATACTTTAGGGTGATATAAAAAAAAGAAAAAAAAGATTGAAAAAAAAATAAAAAATAAAAAAAGAAGTATGTTATGAAAGTTATGAGTACTCCGAAAAGTCGTTCAAAAAGCAAATGATTGTGAGAAAGTTATGTATTGTAAAATGTCAAAGAAGCATTCTCAAAGTTAGTAAAAGAGGCCAAAGATGCACATACTAGACGGGACTTAGAGTTTACGTGTTACCAAGGGGATAGTAACTCTGAGGATACACTATTGGGGCTCGAGGTTCTTAGTCAATAAATATCAAATTAGGAATTTATAGGACAAAGTCCAATAATATTTAGGAATAGCTCATACGACCTCACAGGACCATTCATCCATCAAATTTCACTAAGTGCATCTAATTAGTGTTATCAACGAGTCCTTGGCTTATGGTGATTTGTCGAACCAGTTTGCTTCGACTCTAGTTCTTCAAACTTTCTTTTTCTGAGATGGGGTAGGTGTAGCCATATTTTTGGACTTAAAACGCTTAATGCAATTGGGGGCTTGATTGGTTAGAGGCTGGGTTTAAGTGGACAACAATACCGGCAATCGCGGTTAATATGTCGAGCTGTTTCATGTGCTTTAGTAACGTTAAATAATCTGGGAGTTTGTTGTTTTCACTTGGTTATGATCTTGTGTAGATTTCTTTTTCAGGGACGAAAAAAGTTCAAGTGTGGGGATATTTGATGTGTTGCAAAACACATAGCATTTTAGCCCGTTTTGTGGTGTTTTGTGCGTAAACCGTTAACGAATATAACTTTTTCTTGCATGAAATTAAATTTATGTGTATATGATATGTCCCATGTTGAAGAGAGCGAAAAACGAGATTAATGAAGAAAGAATCAGCTCAAAAGAGATTCGGAGGAAGCCGGTATGCGCGTTTGAAGATAAACAAGTCAAAAAACGAAGAAACGAGCACCAGGACATGGCCGCGCTACGCGACCGGGTGAGGCATCCATGCCCACGCTATGCGACGTCCCACATGTCCAAAAGCTGCCAAGAATGTTCAGGAATCAGCTACCCCGTCTATTTTGTCTTCTAGGGGGCCTTGTGGGCTTGTTTTAACCTATTTTATATTAGGAATGAGGTGTTTAAACACATATATAAAAGGATAATACCATATGAACGAATTTAACATAATTCTCCAGCCACCACACCTAATCTAGAGGAGAAATCAAGGAGGACAAGCTTACGGTTCTATCTTTTATCCTTTGGTTGTCGGTTTTGACTACTTTAACGTTTGTAAATTCGTTGTTGGTTTTTAATCATTCAAACCTTTTGTAATCAGATTCATATGAACATGTTTATCATTTATATCTATTATCTACTATTCATTGATTATGATTGGCTAAACTTCTTTGTTCTACCTAGGTTTGATGATTATTGTTAGGTTTTGATGAGTTTATTGGATTGTTTGATCAATATGACTTGAATTGTATTTAAAGTTTGGTTTATTGATGAATTAGGTTGTGTTTAGTGGCTATGATTTTATTGATTTTATCTCATAATCTCATACTTCGATTAAATGAATTGGTTTTGATTGATAGTTGTATGTTTAATTCTTTACTTTGTGTTTAGAGTTTGTTTGCGGTAGGTACAACCATAGGGTTTTATTGAGATTGTTAATTGATTGAATTCAGCGGGTTAAGAACCTTCTTAGAGACCAAGATGTGATAGGAAGTAAAGTCGTCACATTGCTTTTACTTGTTAGAATTAGGATCGCGAGAACGGTTCGGTTCTTGTCGGGTTTGGGTTTGTGAGCGATTAGTTGATCTAGTTTATGTTTAACCAAATTGTTCCTCTATCCTTGGTTGCATAGTATTCGTTTCCATTAGGTTCGTGTGTTGGCAAGACCGAGAGGAGAGTCGACATTAGAACACCTTAGCATTCGTTTCCCGGTTTGTTCTTAAAATTAATTAAGTGTAAGTTAGGGTTTGTTAGTGAGACCGAGAGTTGATCTAGCTTTCTTGAGCAAACCTTAGTTGTGTCATCCTTAGATACCGGTGTCATGAGATCATTCAATCCATTAGCTTGTTAGATCTTCAATATGATTCTTGCCTAGGTAGACGTTTTCTCCATTGTTAGTTCAGTCGTAAAGTTTCGTTAGGTATTGTTAAGTTAAGTTTATTAACTTAGTTAAAGTAATTTAGACAAGTAGTTTAATTATTAAAAATCAATTAAAAAAATATTATTCTTAGGAAGGTCTTGTCTAGGGTTTAGTAATCATAGGTGTTATCACGTGTCCTTGTGTTCGATACTCGGACTTCTTAGGTCTATACTAATTGTGATCGGTACACTTGTCGATTGTGTGAGGATTCATTAAGAGTTTCGTTTTATAAATTTAAAGCTTAGTTGTGAGTTCCATAGAAAAGTAACTCATTAGACACCCATCAGTTTCGTATGAAGTTTTCAATTTTAAAATTCTAAAGCTCCAAAATGTCATTAATTCAAAACTTTCAACTAAAAAAATGTAAAGAGCTCCAACTCTAAAATGCCTAAAACTATACCTAATAAGTTCAACGAAGATACCCGGTCGATATTTTCTCCTAACAATTGAAAAATAGCTCGTCAAGTGTGACGAGAACCAGTAGCTAGTTTTTCAAAGGTATACGTAATCGAAGTACTCAACGTCAGAATGATAGGAAAGCTTGTGGAAAAGTGGAATTGTGGAAGTATTGATCAAGTGGCTAGAGTTTAAATTTAAATTTTGAAGTCAACACAAAAGTGGGAAATTTAAAAACCCTTATAATTTTAAATATTTATATATAAATACATATTTTATACATAAAAATAATTCAAGCAAAACAAATTGAACCGAACCGATCTCGTGCTTGGCTTATTATCAAGTCGAACCCATTTGATCGGCTAATTTTCAAATCAAGCGAAAATCGAACGAGCATTTTTCAAGCGAGCGGTTTGGACAACCCTATTTTGGATGAGCAATGTAAAGTTACAAACAAGACAACAAATATGGTTTATAAGGAAATATTTAGCAGTTTATGAATTTGTAATTTTTAAAGTTTTAAATTATGTTTCCAAACAATGTACTATGAATCTTCTTTTGTAGTAAGTTTATGTTTTTAAATACTTTGTTTACATACGAATATCAACTGAAATTATATCAAATAATTCTCCCAATAAACATATGAAACAAACTTTTGTCATCATAAATATGTCTTTAATTGACGATTTCTACATTTCCACCCGTGGCGTACACGACTCAATAACCTAGTGAAACACTAAACAACTAATCTAATCTTTTGTATCATATTAGTATCACATTTATTGAGTTCATATTGAATTATGAGTCAGTCAGTCTTGTCAAAGTTAAATGCAACGGAAATTAACTAGATTTTAAAGGTTTCATGTAGAAGAACAAGTTTACATTAATCATAATAAAAAGATTACAATCTACTGCTTCCCTCAACCATAGCTCATCATTCCCTGATTTCATAGTACAACATATATTGTAATCAGGTAAACGTATGATGTGTCAAAAGTGTTAATGAAGAAAAAACTTTCTTCTTCATTTTATACAAGTATCAAACTAATTATGAGCAAAATGTGAAACCGACAGCTAACAAATTTTGTCACAAACAACTGAATCGACTATACTAAGCAACCGATTTCAATATAATCTTATATTAACTACTGATCTTGTCAAAACAACATATGTGTGATCATCAAATGATTGCCTTCAATTCTTTTCAGTTTTCAGTAGTTTGATACAACAATTGCTAAATTCTTTAGTGTTTATATTAGTTGAATGTTGTCAACTCTTTGATAGCAGTAGTTTTCTTTTAACCATAGTGAAGAACGACTAATGTATAAACCGTCAGTGGTTTTTAGCCATCAGTTCTTTGCAACATTCAATATTAAGTTTTATCTTCTTTTTAGTTAAATATTCCAATTCGAATATTAAATGTACCCAAATAAATCCTTTATTTTATGTTTCCATATCGCGTTAGTATCCTTATCTTTAAAATTTAAACTTAAAATTTAATAAAATGTGATTCTTAAATATAGAGATATATTATTATCATTTCTATAAATATTTTTGAATGTCTAAACAAGAGAAAAAATTTATATAATAAGTGTTTCGGAGTGAGACGTAGATACAGATAGACAACATGATTTGTCAGGTTAAATGAAACTGTTATAAACAAATTTTAACAACCATAATATTTACTTGAAATATAAATATAAATGTAGGGTGGTAAAATGACCCAAGAAACCAAATAGAAGATCTCGCGGGTCACCCATGATACCCACGGGAGCCATTCGCAGGACTAGGAACCTATGCACCATGGGAGAGACCCACAGGCGTAAGAATAGACAAGAAGAGTGACTTCACATATAAGGAGAGCAAACTAATTTTAACAATATTCTTCTAGAAGCTTGTAAAATATCCCCTGATAGTGACTTATACCTTCTTCACAAAGAGCACCTGATGGCGTAGCCAATCAAGAGAGACCAGTTGGACATTCCATACTACATAGCACATGGCTATCTGTTATTTCCTATCGGAGTAAGCCACGTGTCCTTTAGGTGAGTGGAAGCATCTTCTGGATAGGGACAACTTCACCAATCACATTTTCTCACCCCCGGCTATAAATACCCTCTCCATCATCATGAGGTTTCATACGCACTTCCCATATTACATCAATCACTTTGTACTTTCTCTCTCAAGAAAACGGTGGATTCAAGTTTGGATCTAACTCAACTCTTGACTCATTTAACCTAGTTTCACCTATTAACCCTTACTCGGTGGAAATATAGATCCAACCCAATACGGTTTAGATGCGTGTTTCTTCATCGGCGTCATCCGTGTTTCGTCTAGAACACCAACTTTATCGTAATTGTGGGTTACCATGTGTCAGATTCAGAAGAATCTGGTCGATACTACGGCGATGGCTAAAAGACTGGTCACTATTGGAGGTCCAAGTCCTGCTGATGATGGACGAGTGAAGATAGAAAATCGTCGACATCAACTGACTCTAGAAGCTAGATATGGGGAATCCCTTCGTTATAAGCAAGATTAGGTTCATTCTCGGCATTCAGATCTGAGAAACAAATACCACTTCCTAAAGAGTGGTTACAGAAAGAACAAGATAGGATTATGGAGGAGTACAAACGTTTACTGCTTAATGAAAGAGTGCAAGCAAGGATGCTGATGTATGAGGATTCACTCTTCTCATCTCCGTCTCCTCCAACAACAGTACGTCACAGCCATCTTGGTCAGGACCTTGACATATTTAGGGAATGTATGGAGGAAGGAAGCCGCGATAGAGGTCATTAGGTTGAGTGGAGTTCACCAGCAAAACCATGTACGATTAGAGTCATGCTTCATGTGGATACCATTATAACACATATCGAGGGGAAAATGATGGTTATCCGAGTGATGATAGTGGGAACATGGTCGTAAGGAACGAGCCAACCGTGGATGTTTGTCAAACATACAGAATATGGTGGTGATGCAGAGGTGGATTTCACAAAGCAATATCGACTTGCAACATTTGCAGAGAAGTCTAAGTTCATTCCGCAGATAGAAACTGATCATTTCCTTATCAATGTCATGATCTCTAGTAATTTAGGGAAATATGCTGGAATGACTAATCCTAGTGATCATCTCCTCAATTTCACAGCAATGAGAGGGGTCAGCGGGTGGACTATACCTTATGGGTTCCATATGTTTTCCCTCACGCTTACAGGAGCCGACCGCAAATGGTTTGAGAAGTTGTCGGATGGTCAGAGTCAAAGTTGGAATGATTTTGTGGCAAAGTTCTCACAATATTTCAGTCAGCAAAAGAAGCATACACGAGATCCCTAAAAAGTTTAAATGTTGTTAGTCGCAATAACGAATCTATATAAGACTTTATTACTCTCTTTAACAACGAAGGATTTAATATTGGTGGGATCAATGAAGACATGCTAAGAGGGGATTTTAGGCAAAATGTCCGCAATAAGGATCTGATAAGATGTTTGACTGGTTGTGATGGGATACCCAAGATATGGGATGTTATCATATATGCTGCAATATTCGCCTCAACTGAGAGTTTCTTGGGCGGGATTGTCCAAAGAAATTCCTAAGGTAGAATTTAGGAACACTCGCTCTAATAAACCGGAATGATCTTCAATATGGCCATGCATTCAACCTCCTGTGGAGTCATCCCATGGGTCGGATGCACACGCGTTGATTGGGAAAAAGAATAAAGAGCCATCTCACGGACGTGACAAACAGAAATGGACCCCCCTTTAAAAAATATCGAATCTATGAAACCTAAACCCGTGGGTGAGAAAGAATTTAAATCCCAACAAGCATTATATATTTCATGTTGATATTGGGCATCACATAGATGATTGCATTAGTTTGAAAAGTGAAATTGAGGAAGCAATTACTTTTGGGAAATTGGATCATATATTAAAAAATGTGAAACAGGGTGCGTGCAACACACACGCGCGTATTGATAATGGCCTGCAGAAAAGGCAAATACAAGATTTGAATGTACACATGATTTAAGAAGGAATGATACGTGGATACAAAAGTTTAGAAATGGACAATGATAACTGGAAGGCAGAACCTATCGTTCTTCCAAGGATTAAGGGTGGTCCTTCCATGAAGAATCCATTAATAACCACGACACTGATTGGCCATTACCGATCCCAATATGTGTTTTTCGACACAGGAAGCTCATTATCATGTATGAAAAATGCTATGATAAACTCGATGATGATAATAAGGTTCGGTTAAAACCCATTCGTTCTCCAGTTTCAGGGTTTGGTTATGAGGTCATGCATCCGCGAGGGGTAATTACTTTCCGGTGACACTAAGTGATGGAATTCATTCACAAACGGAGGATGTCGAGTTCTTGGTTTTACCATGGCATTCCATATGGTGTAGCAGAGATTCCCGCGCGGGCATGGATTTCTCTAATTCATGCCAACAAACATTTCTTCACCACCGAGGGTTCCAAGCCTGTTAAAGTGCCTAAGTTATCCGCAAAAACTGAGCTGGAAAATGGGTCTTGAATCCCAAATTCCCAGAACAGACAGCGTGACAGGGCCCAATATCTTAAAATTTTCCGCTCGTTCATAAAGCAGTGGCTCACAAAGAATATTGATGTTTTTGCATTTCAACCTGCAGATGATTTGGGTTCCACGAAGTCACGCGGTACATAGGTTACGGGTTAGCCCGTCGTTTACGCCGATAGTGCAAAAGAAAAGAAAAATTGATTCGGATCATACTAAAGCTATGAATGACCAAGTGCAAGACTTGTTGAATGAGGGAATCATCCGCGAAATTCAATACCCTACTTGGGTTAAAAATCTTGTCATGGTGGCCAAGAGTAATGGAAATTGGAGGATGTGCATCGATTTCAAAGACTTGAACAAGGCATGTCCAAAATATTGCTATCCTCTAACATAAATTGATCTGAAAGTAGATGTGGTGGCTCCATACAAGTTTAAATGTTTTTTGACGCTTATAAGGGTTATCATCAAATCCTCATGGCAGCGGGAGATGAAGACAAAATGGATTTCCGTACTGAACAGAGCACCTTTTGTTACAAAATGAAGCCATTAGGTCACAAGAATCCGGGAGCTACTTATTTGTGTTTGATGGACAGCGTGTTTAAAGAACAATTAGAAACAATTTAGAAGTTTATATGGATGATCTTTTGATTAATAGTGTGGAAGAAGACCAAATGTTGCGGGACATCGAATAGACGTTAGGGACATTGAAGGAGATAAACATGAAACTCAACCCAAGTAAATCTTCTTTTGGTATAGAGGAAGGAATGTTTCTAGGGGTAATAGTTACAAACGATGGTTTTAAAACTAATCCTGCAAACGTCCAAGCTATAGCGCGGATGCCATCCCCTTATTTCCTCAAAGAAGTATAAATTCTGAATGGTAGGTTGGTAGCCTTAAATAGGTTTCTGGCTAATCATGCGTCAAAGTCATTTTCCGTTTGTCTATACACCCCACGATTTTTTGAAGAAAGCCCATTTTAAATGGACTCCGGAAGCAGAGCAAACATATCTAGAAGTAAAGAAGTGTTTGATGGAACTGCCAACCCTGACCGCTCCTCAAACGGGTGAACCTTTAACATTATATATGTCCACAACTGACATTGCAATTGGCGTAGTTCTCTTTATTGACAGTAATTTGTCCAAGCTTCTATTTACTACATGAGTAGAACATTGGCAGTTGATGAGACCATATATTCCATGCTTGAAAAGTTGGTCTTGGCACTGATTTATGTGTACCGCCATCTCCGCATATACTACAAGGAACACCGATAAATATCTTCACATTGTACAAATTGAAGAATGCTTTAAGTAAGCCATAATTGTCTAGTTGGCCAAGTGGGCCATTGAGCTGGGTGAACATGCAATTGTTGAATATAAACCTAGACATGCCATCAAAGGACAAATCTTGGCAGGGATGTTATTGAAGTCCCAAAAATGTAAGGAGAACAACCCGCTATACCGCTTGAACAGGCTCAGATTTGGTCTTTGTACACAGACAGTGTGTCCAAGGATCAGGCACGGGTTAATGATTGGTAAATCATGAAGGGTGCGAGTTTACTTATGCCATTCACTTAGACTTCAAGAGCACGAACAATGATGTTGAATATAAAGCATTCTTGGCAGGGAAGCATTGCCAAAAAACTTGGCGTTAGTAATCTGGAAGTCCGCGTAGATTACATGTAGATTGCAGGGAAATAAATGGGATGTATGAAGCCAAAATTGAAACAATGGCCTCATACATGTTTCAAGGTAAAGAAAATATACGGTAGTTCAATTCCTGCAAGGTTATTCATATTAAGTAGACTGAGAATAAATTCGCGAATGCTTTAAGCAAGTTAGCATCAACTACTTTTGAACATTTGACAAGGGATGTCCGCATTGAGGTCTTAGACAAACCCTCAGTCCCGAAACATCAAGTACTAGTTGTTCAGACTTGTCCTCGGGAGTATTCCCAAAAGAAAAGGCAGCGGCTCAAAAGATTCGCAATAAAGCTTGGCAATACCAATTCCACGATGGCATCATGTATCGCCGATCCTTCCTTGGGCCACTTCTTAGATGTATGGACGCAGAGGACACAAATTATCTGATCTGCAAGATTCACAAAAATATTTTCGGTTTACACACGTGTCAAAGGATGGTTGTGGTAAAAATTATGACCGAATGATATTACTGGCCGATGATGCATATGGATGTCGTGTGGGAAATTCGAAAGTGTGACTCATGTCAACACCACACACCGAACACCCTTTGTTCTAAATATTAACTTGTTCCAATTACTGTTGAGTGGCCTATTTTAGAAATGATTATTTTATAAAATGAGTGGAAGCCATCCAGTAGCTTTTATAACTACCGCGAGCGTTAAGAATTTTATATGGGAATTCATCATTTGTCGTTTTAGGCTCCCGCTGACAATTGTAAGTGATAATGGCACACAATTTGCAAACAATGGGTTGCAATATTGGTTAGCAGATTACATATCTCTCAAGTGTTCACTTCACTTGCCCACCCTTAAGCCAATGGGCAAGTGGAGCGTGTTAATCGAAGTATCAAAGATGGGATTAAAGCTAGAGTTGACACCAAACGCACAGGTTGGGTAGATAAATTACCGTATGTATTGTGGGCCCACATAACCCACAAAAAGACTAGTAATTTTCGAGACCCCATTCAGCCTTACTTATGGTTTGGAGGCTATGATTCATGCAGATATTGGAGTTCCATCCGCAAGAACACTCCTCATCATTGATAATGACAAAGAGTTATATTTGAACTTAGAACTTTTGGAAGAAAGGCGTGAACTAGCATCAATACGGGAGAGATATTATAAACGCAAACTTCAAAGATGATGTGATGCACGGGTGAAAATATGTCAATTCAATGTAGGAGATTAGGTGTTGTGCAACAATGAGGCCTCGAACGCAGAAGCACAAGGAAAGTTAGCCCCAACTTGGGAAGGTCCTTACAAAATTATGGAGGTTTTAGGCAAGGGTGCGTACGCGTTATAAAAAAATTAACATAACACTTATCCCACGGACTTGGAAAGTCGCAAAACTTAAGAGGTGCTATATGTAAATGGTCTGCGTGTCATCCTTTGAACACATTTCAAACGGCATGCGTGCCATATTTTGTTTAAATATATTTATGGTCTGCGTGCCAGCTTATGTTTTAAATAGATTTTAATCGCACGCGTGCCATCTTTTGTTTAAATATATTTTGGTATGTGTACCAACTTATGTTTAAATAGATTTTAATGGCTTGCATGCCATCTTATGCTTAATGGTATGCGTTCCATCCTTTATTTGAATACATTTCAAGTTCCTTTTATAGATTCATATTGCTCTTAACATAACAAAAGATGATGGAACTTTTCATATATTATCAAAACTAAGATTATGGTTACATCAAAATACATACACACACAAAGAAACCTAAGTTACGCATCTAAACTTAGTGTAACATGCCTATTCTATGGAGCAAGAGGATCTTGGGTTGCACCTGATCCATCAGGATCAGTGGGATCTAACAAGATCTTCAGGATCAACATGGAAATATTCCTGAAGACGCTGCACTTCATCTTCTTGTGTGGAAACTGTTGAATAGCTTCCTGGATTACAAAGGTTAGCTCATCAATGGCTTGCAGTTTAAGGTTATATTCAGCATCCTTGTCTTGGCCGTGAATCTCAAACTCCTCTGGCGGGCACTTCTTTTCTGCAAACTTTACGCCCTCGGCAAATCTAATCTTACGCCTGACATGTAAAGACACATGCAGGAGCTTCGTCAGGAAATCTCCCAACTCAATACCATCCCTGATATGTTCAGTAACCTACAAAATAAAAAGTACCAGTTAAGACAAAGGAGAATATATATTACCAGCGGGAGACCATGTGACATAAACCACTGCCTCTCATATACCGCTTGCTCGGTCACTTTCTTCACTTCACCATTTTCTCCAACAATACGAATGTTGTCTGCAGTAAGATCATCAATAAGTTTGTTTTTTACCAGCGCTTCAGCCTTCAAATGCTTCACTTCTTCATCATAACTTGTTATCAACTCACCATGCGTAAAGACTTGTTGCTCTAACGCAGTGTTGGCCTCTAAAGCCTTGGCAAGATCAGCATCCTTCTACTGCGCTAGTTCTCTCACAGCCTCAAGTGTAACATTTTGTTATTAAGGGCTGCTACCCAAGCTTTGGTAGTTACCGCCTGCCTATCCTTCTCCGCTTGGAGAGCTGTTTCAGCATCCTCAAGCTTATGTTTGGCAGTGTTAGCTTCCAGGCAGAACTTCTCGGCTTCCTTCTTAAGAGCTTTCATCGCGTTCTCAGTAGCTCCCCATTCATCTCCCATCTTCATCCACTCCTGATATATTTCTTGACTTATGGATATGACATTGGTGAGGTTATATATAAACCCATTGGCCAAATCGAAACGAAGTCTCCCACGTTGGTACGCATGTTCAGCAAGGGGAGCCCACGGCTCACATATTCATGGTAGGTGTCCTTGTCGGGAAACCATGAACCCTGGAGCAACGTCCATCTCAGATGATGAATCAACGTCCATCTCGGATGATGAATCAACATTTCCATCTCGGATGATGAATCCACACACGATCATCCTCCTTCCCCTTCTTGTAAAATGGGAAGGGAATGAGGGACTTGTTTACATGTCAACCGCGATGATGCTCTTCACCTTCTTGAAGAAAATGAGAAGAGTGATTAGGTTCATCTTGCTGGAATTGTGGATCAAATTAGGAAAGATGCTCAGTTTCCATTATCACAAGGTCTAGCTCAATAGATTTGCCCTTCCAAGGAAAAGAGGTAGTGTGTTAAACCACTTACGGTGGAGGAGAAGGTTCTCGGATAACAACCTCCTTCGAGGCCATCTTCACAGGATCTACATCAAAAGGAATGGAAACCTGAATAAGTTGAAAAGAAATAAACACGCATCACAAAATAGTTATATATATTTCGTTAACTTAGACTCAAAATTAAGGACTCGTTCACCTAAGCGAACCTTCTTTGGATTTGGCGTCACTGATATTTTTTTCAGTCTCGCTTGCAGATTAACTTCTTTTTTCACTTGAGCCTCATTATCAAGATCGACGGTTTCAAATTAGTCAGGTAGTTTCTCACCAGCAAAAGGGTTGGTAGCATCATGATTAATCCGGCTTCCACCCGCATCATTAGTAAAAACTGAGCGATGCTTCCTTTTTCGATTCAAATCTGCGAGTGCATTCAGAATACCCGCAAAGTCAGAAGTATTGACATGATTTCCTCCCCCCCCCCCCCCCGGGTGCGATGATTCTTCACTTGATGAAAGTAGCACAATTACCCCGTGGAGGTAAGGGCAGTTATGAGGCGAGGATTTTAAACATACTCACCTATGGCAACATTGCCACGATAAACACTGGCTCCGCCCACAAAGTTTGTGGACACAAGAAATTTTCCCGTGTTTATCAAGCATAGGAAGTGCTTTCAGATCACGTGGGTGGTGCCGCAAGCCGCCCGGAATTGCATCAATAAGAGTGTACAGGATCTTTCCCTCAACAACAAAAAAAACAAAGAAAGAAAATGATAAGCAAACAACAACAATTTTTAGCATAAGTGTTACAAGAAACAAAATAGTAAGGATGCAAAACAATTACATCCTTCTTCCTAGCGATAAAAGGAAAGGTCAGGTTTCTTAAAAATGAAAACATCAGTTCCTCATCCCCACACTTAAATTTCACATTGTCCTCAATGTGAAACAAGGAAAAGACAAAACAAAACATAAAGAAAAATAAAGTGGAACAGACTCCCCTGGTATATGTGATCATGCAAGTGTGCAGTGAATCATGTTCCTCGCCCTCCTATTCAAACGCAAGCTTAAAACTCCGGTGCTCTCAATCAAGCTATCATTAACGAACAAAAGTGGCAATCCTTAAGCAAATTGCATCCCCACACTTGCATGTGGCAATCCTTAACCAAATTTTCTTGATCAACACTTGGAATATCATGCTCAACATTATCATCAATTATCTCTCCTTCCTCTAACACAATATCGATCTCTATCTGTTCACCAATCTTCTCAATCTCACTAACAGTCAGCACATCATCATCCAACTCATCCTCATCATCCACAACCACTGTCTCACCACCTGCACTGCCCGACGGACCAGCAGACTCTCCCTAAGATGTGGAAGCCCCAAGAGTTTGTTCAGTTCTTGGCAGCTCACCACCTGCATCTTTAGATGCATTGGGATCATCGTCTCCGTCCTGTCTTTTCTTCGTTCTCAGCTCATCACCTTTGCAACTAGTCTCCCCCTGAGATGCTAAGAACTGTTTAAGAGCATCAAAGAGTTTACCGTGTTCAATAAGAATGGATGACTGAATCTGGTTCTCAACCACGAGCCGTTGAACAGCAGTGTATGAAACTGTCTTGTAGCTTCACAAATCTACCAATCACCCGGCGTCTTCCATATCAGATCTCCCCTTCAGTGTAAGCGCATCCGAACTATATTGATCGAGATCTTTGACCTGCATCCCGGTGCCTAATCGATCATCTCAACCATTCGGTTAGTAAGATAAGGTTCAATCATCAACTACTCAACAGCAAGTGATCAGTTTCATCACAAAACCACCTTGACAGAATCTAACACACTTGACCATAAATATATAACGGGTTTCCTCATTTGATATCGCAAGCCACTAAAATTCGCCTTATAATCACCCCCTTGACTTATGGTATCAAAAACATCGTTGAACCATGTCTCGCATCTTCACGAATCAACCCTATAAAGCCGAAGCATCTTCAATCACTGGGGATAATGATCAAATGACTTTATTATTATTTCCGAGAATGAAATTATTTAAGTAGCTCACCCCTAATAAATAAGTATCCCAGATACTCGTAACCCACGTTTTTAGGTTGAGAGCTTAAACAATTTAATTCCCGATTAAATCCAACTTGTTCAAAAATTTTCACCTTAATAAATAAGCATCTCGGATGCTCGTATCCCACGTTTTCAGGATCCAAGTCTCGAACCCCTTGAAAATAACATAAATAATATACTTTGAACACAATCCAATAATGACGAAAACCCGAACAAAATTTCACTTTCTTCAGTTGGTCAACTCCAAAAAAATATTATCACCAAATTTTTCCTCAATGATCCTCTATTCATATGAATGACATGTGAAAATTTTCGTTCAAGAAAATTTCCCGAAATTTTTTTTTTTTTGGATAATCATATCTTGAACATCGGAGGAAAGGAAAACATATCGTTAGACTGACCTACGGTGTGAACATCGCATAACTTCTCCTGTGAACTTCACCTGATAACTTCACCCCTCTTTAACTTCACCAGTTGATAACTTCACCACCTGTTAACTTCACCACCAGTTAACTTCACCCTTCATTAACTTCGCCCTTCATTAACTTCATCTTGCTATAACTTCACCACCTACTAACTTCGCCAAAAACCCTAAAATTCGATCGACAACTTCGCCAAAACCCTGTAACTTAGTCGTTTCCGTCTTCTCCAACTAAAAAATTATCTGAAACGTGCCAAACACACCAAAACGCAGATCTCGAACCATAGCATAAGAGCCTACGACTTAGATACCACTTGTAAGTCCTCGGTGCGATGGTGATCGATACGAGATCCGCACGATGTCTAGGAGTGCGGAATCCTCCTAGACTCGTTTATGGTGTTGGAGATGAAGAACACGATTAAACAAAAGCAAACACACAAACGAAATAAACAGATCTGCAGACCGCTTTATATATTAATCAAAACACATTACATATCGAAAGAAAAAACATATTACGGCCGACCCGAGGTGAGCTCTACCTCGGGTCTGCCCACGAGACTCTCCCTATCTGTTTACTCTAGACAACTTTTCTGCTCTCACTCTCTCTTTTCCTGTTTCAACAACATTAACCCTAAACATAACACACATATATATAGATAAATATCTTCGCGGGCTTGGGCTTGGGCCTCAAGGTGAAGTTATTCCTAACTTCACCAACAGGTGAAGTTGTTCCTAACTTCACCAAAACGTGAAGTTGTTCTAACTTCACCAATGACGAAGTTAGCTCCCTCCACAACTTCTCCCCAACTAGTCGGAATTGCATAGCGACGGTCACAAAATGCACCAACAATGCCTATGATTACTAAAAACTAGAAAAGACCTTCCTAAGAATAATATTTTTTTAATTGATTTTTAAGAATTAAACTACTTGATCTAAATTACTTGAACTAAATTAATAAACTTAACTTAAAGATACTTAACGAAACTTTACGACTAAACTGACAATGGAGAAAACGTCTACCTAGGCAAGAATCATATTGAAGGTCTAACAAGCTAATGGATTGAATGATTTCATGACACCGGTATGTAAGGATGACACAACTAAGGTTTGCTCAAGAAAGCTAGATCACCTCTCGGTCTCACTAAAAAACCCTAACTTACACTTAATTAATTTTAAGAACAAACCGGGAAACGAATGCTAAGGTGTTCTAATGTCGACTCTCCTCTCTGTCTCACCAACACACGAACCTAATGTAAACGAATACTACACAACCAAGGATAGAGGAACAACTTGGTTAAACATAAACAAGATCAACTAATCGCTCACAAACCCAAACCCGACAAGAACCGAACCCGCTCTCGCGCGATCCTAATCTTAACAAGTAAAAGCAATGAGACGAATTTACTTCCTATCACCTCTCGGTCTCTAAGAAGGTGCATAACCCGCTGAATTCAATCAATTAACAATCTCAATAAAACCCTAAAGTTGTACCTATCGCAAACAAACTCTAAACACAAAGTAAAGAATTGAACATACAACTATCAATCAAAACCAATTCAGTTAATCGAAGTATGAGATTATGTGATAAAATCAATAAAATCACAGCCACTAAACACAACCTAGTTCATCATTAAACCAAACTTTCAATAGCAATTCAAGTCATATTGATCAAACAATCCCATAAACTCATCAAAACCTAACAATAATCATCAAACCTAGGTAGAACAAAGAAGTTTAGCCAATCATAATCAATGAACAGTAGATAAAATTGATATAAATTATAAACATGTTCATATACAAAAGGTTAATTATGATTAAAAACCAAAAACAAACTCACAAACGTTAAAGTAGTCAAAACCGACAATCGAAGGATAAAAGATAGAACCGTAAGCTTGTCCTCCTTGATTTCTCTCTAGATCAGGTGTGGTGGCTGGAAATATTATGTTAAATTCGTTCATAGGGTATTAGCCTTTTATATATGTGTTTAAGTACCTCCCTCCTAATATAAAATAGGTTAAAACAAGCCCACAAGGCCCACTAGAAGACAAAATAGATGGGGTAGCTGATTCTTGAACATTCTTGGCAGCCTTTGGGACATGTGGGACGTCGCATAGCGTAGGCATGGATGCCTCACCTGGTCGCGTAGCGCGGCCAGGTCCTGGGTGCTCGTTTCTTCGTTTTCTGACTCGTTTATCTTCAAACGCGCATACCGGCTTCATCCGAATCCCGTTTGAGCTGATTCTTTCTTCATTAATATCGTTTTTTCGATCTCTTCAACATGGGACCTATCATTACACAAACATTTAATTTAATGCAAGAAAAAGTTATATTAGTTAACGGTTTACGCACAAAACAACACAAAAATAGGATAAAATGCTATGTGTTTTGCAACACATCAGAAACCAATCAAAACCAAGCCGAACCAAGCCACCCTATTTAAAACCAAACCAAGTTCAAGCATCAACATATCGCTTATTTATATTCAAGTTAAGCATCAACATATCGCTTATTTATATTCAAGTTATTCGGTTCAACTCGGTTTCAAACCAAACCAAGTATGAGCATGCCTGAGTTTGGTTCGCTCGGTTCGTGAACAACCCTAATCCAAAATAAGCATTTTAATACAATCTCTACTCTTCACTCTTAATAAACCGATATATAGTTGACCATAAGTAAAAACAGGTCTCTAATATATCTTCCAACTCTTGCTAGAGTTTTGCTTTAAGTTGTTACAATTATATCGCACTTATCTATAGTGTCATCAATATTACCAACAATTAACTCTTTTTGCCTTGTTTTAATAATGTACAACTTTAAATCTATAGCAGGATCGTTTATAAAACAATCCCTTACCATCCGGTATCCTTGAACCAAAGGATTTTAAAAATCGAACACTGTCTTCAACTAATTCATTATTTCTTTATATAATATTTCCAAACTTGATTTGAGTCGTTGCATAAGAAAATGGTTATGCGTTAAAAATAGTTTAATTAAATTATAATTTAGATTATTCATAAATAGTATTAAAAATAATAATGATGTTTTAAAGATCCACCTTGAGTAGTGACAATTATGACATGTAATACGTAAATTCAGTTATTTCATATAATAATATTTATTTATGACTTTTTTAAATAGGCTTTTGATATATTTGTGCACTATTAATTCTAAGTGGCAAACCAAAATTTGGTATGATTTATTTTAAAATAAAACATTCAAACCGCTATTATTATATTACATTTTGTGTGTATAAAATTGATATTTAGAAAAACAAAATGTTGTCACGGATTTAAATATAAATTTACAAAGACAAAGATTTGGGTGTAAAAAAAATTTATCTTAAAATAAAAAGAGAAATGTTTAACACGGGTTAGCAAATCAAAGAACCGTTTACCACGTAGGTGGAAAATATATAATATGCCATATGTATGTATATGTTATACAATATAATCAATTGCAAAAGTTATATTGAATAAAATATATATATATATATATATATATATATATATATATATATATATATATATATATATATATAATTCTATATGAATTATAAGGTAGTTATAAGAGTAAAATTACAAGTTCAATTATCTTTATAAATTAAATCATGAACCATAACAATACATTAAGAAAAACATGCAAAATCTATTTAACTCATATGTTACATGCCCAAAAACTTTGTAACATTAAAAAAACGTTCGAAAATACATGTTTTAATAAGTTATAAGTTAGTCCCGTGTACTACACAAGAAAAAAATATATAAAAGAAAAAGTCAATTATAAATATATGTTAATATATTTATATATATTTAAATATTGTATTTATACGAACGAATACTTTTATATACATGTTATGTTTTTGAAATGTATCCAAAAATATAATGCGTAGAAAGTCACGCCTAATACTTGTAATATTATGAAACTATTTCATTTAATGAATAAGTCACGAAACTGTCTTTGAGAATGATCAAATAAGAATGTAAGCATTGTTATGATCCTTAAAGTCTTCTTGTTTTAGCCTATCACATTCAAATACAATCGCATAAAATAATATAAAGAAAGTAATTGAATGTTTATGAATCCACTTGGTGACACTGTTACCATAAAAAAATCAACCACAAAGTAAAAATAAAAATAGAAATAATAAAAAATATACATGTCAAAATTTGAGA
>NW_027500012.1:0-46074 GCF_021521415.1 Bidens hawaiensis | reverse complement strand
TGTAGGTTCAAGTCTATACTCGTTCAGATGTTACTCAAAATTGCAACACACTAGATATGTCTAGATTAATGTGAAACATCTAAAAAGAGTATTAAAATATCTTTAAAAGAAACGAAAGACTATAATTTAAAAGAAGAAGTGAGAATTCGAACAGGTAGATTACTCTAAACTTTGTCCTATTCAGAGATAAAAAAAATGTAATTTTCGGGATACATTCTTATGTCAGAAGATAAATCTATCTCATGGAGGAGTCATAATGAACTGATAATAACAACCTAAGTCATAACGACATAATATGTTGATTAATTACAATATTGTTGAATATTTATTAGTGAACTCAGAAGTTTTATTAAACTCCAGATAAAATATATATTGAAGACTAATTGTGATAAAGTCAGCTACCATGTTTTCTCAAACAGTAACAGTTTGAGAGGTGCTGAATTAAATTTCGATATGAAACTAATTATTTGTTTATGAACGAATTGAGGAATCTAAATTTTCGTATCGAATACATTCATGATATGCTTAAGGATCCTATAACTAAAGGTCTACCCGTAAGTATTATGAAAGCGCTTATAATCATGAGGGGTTTATTGATGACCATGTACAACTGCATATCGTACTATGAAGGATTAACTATTAATATTTCCTCACTAGTTTTGATTTTGTATCTCTTAGTATGTTCTGCATGCATAATGACATATAGACAAATTATTATACAAATCAAACGTTTGAAGGGCTTACTTGAAAATTTTGATCATTACTACATAGGTTTTAAATAAGGACTGCAGTATGATTAATGGGGTCTTGAGCTGATGTTCAATTCAATGACTGTATTTCTCTGCTCCAGTTTGAGTTTAAAACTAAAATGAGTGTTAACTCCTGATCAGGCTTATCTAATACTCATAATAAATGATTACTCGGCCAAGTGGGAGAATGTAAGAATAAATATATGTTATATATTTATTTATATGGCCATCATTATCATTTATATAATAATAGAACAAAATAATTAATTATACCTTATTATATATTAACTTAGTAATTGTTGATGGGCCATATTACTCTTAATAGCTAATAAAGGGTTTCCCATTGGGTGTATATATAGAGAGAATAAATTAACATCATAACCTAATCTCACACACATAAGAAAATCATGTGTCTCCTCTCTCTTCTAAACCGGGTTCCTCTCAAGAACCCTAACCATCCTTAACTATACATCCTAAAGGGGAACTCGATCAAGATGACAAACATGTCGACTATATCATACCCTACTGCGGTTACTACTCTCTATGTTGTAACAGGTACACATATAATTATAGGTTTATCATATTATTCATGTTTTCCATTATCACCATGAGAAATTGATCAACAACATGTGCGTATGATTATCATTTCCACAGTCTATGAGGCTTTTTTTCTCATGTACAAGGCACCACGGCTCGTGAACACGATGAAAAGGATGCTCCACACATTACTTCTAGGGAATGCACGCTTAAGACAAAACCTCTTAAGCTTCAAATGAAAAGGATGAGATGCCCCTTGCTTAGTTAATTTGTGTACAAGAATATGCATCACTCCTTGCAAACATTGGTGAGATGGTGATGGACAAACACCTGGTTCTATTTGTTCTATTTGTTGTCTTTCGGCTGGATAAGGAATACGACGCCCTCATAATTTTTAGTGAAATTTATGGTCTTCTTAGTGATCATGACTATACCTTCACTGCTATTTTTAGTAACTCATCTGGATTAGCTCCAACTATCTGGTCTTAGTCATCCAAACAACTTATTGATTTAACATATGGCAGGCCAACAAGATTTTCCACATATGCCCAATATTACTTCACAAGTTTTGTATGGTTATCGTCCGCTACGTACCCAATCATTGAGGTTGTGACTTGTCTTGTAACAACAACATAAGAAGCAGTAAGAGTCAATTCTTTCAGGCATCCTCTTAGAACATTTTTATGGGTCCTGCAACCGTTATGCCATTATTCGTATCTCATGTAAGATGCCACACTGTGACTAGTCTACATTGCGTGCCAACTCAACTGCGAAGTGTGCAAAAACAAGCTCCAACTTTGCTGTTAATCGCTAGTGTCTCAACTCTCAACGATTCGTAAGATGATTATGATCATGACTCATTCAATGTTGGTAATGGTTAGGGATTTTCCATCCTTCTTATTGGTTCCTTTAAAATTTCCTTTCCATACAAAGCTTTTCCATAAGTAATATTTTTCATGCTCCTAAATTTAAAAAAAATGTACTCTTTTCAAAATTTATGTTTTGGTAACAATGCTTTTTTTTTTTTTTTCAATTTCACTGTCCCTTTTTTGTTGTAAAGGGCGAATCTATACAAAATTCCATATATCTTCCTTAATTACAAACATAAGATCGCCTTTTCTACCATATGGAAGCATTAAAGGACTGGTCAACCAAACGAGTGCCTTTTAAAGTTTATACTTGACACATTTTCACTTTCGGTTACAAAAAACTTATGTATCATTTGTTGCTTGTCATGTTGGAAATCAACTAAATTGGCTTTACCTGCTTCTAATTTTTAAAATTTAAACTTCTTGATTTCATATATCGTAATGTTTGGGTCTTTGTGCATGTTTTATCATCTAATGGTCATTGTTACTTTTTTTATGTTCTACGACTTTTTATTGCTATATGTAGATTTCAAAAACTTTATCACATGGTTGAACGCAAACTTAATTCTAAATTAAAAAAAATATACTGACTAATTAGCTAGGTAGTGAATTTTGTCCTCTTGCACCATGATTAACCTTTCTTGGTATTGCTTATTATTCTGCCCATATAATAGTGCACAACACGGTGTCATGGAACATTGACAACGTCATGTCGCTGACCCTACATTGTTCACTCAGTCTTCTATACCTCACCGTTTCAGGAACTCTGCCTTTGAGGCACCATTTTATCTTATCAATTATATACTGTATAAGCCTTCCTGTGCATCCTCTCACATCACACCCTTTTAACAAATGTATAAGTGCTCTCACAGGCTTTGAATATTCGGTTGTCGATGCTTTCTCGATCTTTGCAAAAACAATGCTCATTAGATGGATCTTCTTTCAACACCGTGCATCTTTCTCGGGTACAGTCCTCAAGACTATGGCTATAGGTTTTTTGATCCTACAACAGATCGTATTATATTTCCCAACATATTAGTTTCACTAAGGATTACTTTTCTTTGTAACTATAACCCAACTTTCTTCCTCTAGCTCATCATCTAAGTGTTATGCTTTGTTTCATGATTAAAAAATCCCAAATACTGACATATATTTTCGTCATCTTCTACATCCTCAGAGTCACAACGACCCAATATCTAAACACTCTAGGTACCTCCACCATTTGTTCGTTTTCTTCACCAATTTCCACCTCTCAATAATATCCTCCTTCGAGGTCCTCAACAATCTCCACCTACATCACCTCCTCCACCATGAAATCATTCTCCCAACTTATGTACGAATCCTAAATTCTGGACGCCTACATTCTTCCAGTAATCATACAACTATTTCTTCCAACATTTCTATTATCATTTCCAACAAATAACCGAAGTGGTGCCAAGCAATGTTCGAACTGGATATTCAGAGTACCTTCTTGCACGATGATTTTACTGAAACAGTCAACCAACGAAAACAACCCGGCTTCATTGATCCACAATACCTAAACCATGCGTACCTATTTCATAAGTCCTTATATGTTCTTAAAATAAGCTCCTAGGGTTTTCTTCCATCAGTTGTCACAATCCTTTCTCAAATTAGGTTTTTACAGGATCAAATACATATATCCATCTCTCTTTATCGAGAAATCAAGAGGCACAATCTTATATATTCTAGACTTCTAGTTTATGTTAATTATATCAATATCACTAGTAACAACACTTTTGCTTTCTCTTAGTCATCGAGCAAATCACCACTGCCTTTGCTCTAAAAGATCTTGGCGGCCTTGACTATTTATTGGGTATTGAAATTATCCATCATGGCCAAAAAGTTATACCGTCTAAGGGGGTGTTTGGCTGTGCTTTTATTTTTTGCTTTTTGAAGGGGTAAAATGTTCAAAATGCCCCTCCAAAAAGCAAAAAAAAGCTTCAATTTGAAACTTTTAGGTGCTTTTAGATGGGCATTTTGGATATTTTACCCCTCAAAAAAGCAATAAGCAAAAAATAAAAGCAAAGCCAAACACCCTCTAACTTAATACATCTATAAGATCATTCATAAAGTTAGTCACTTGGAGTGCAAGCCCATCTCATCTCCATTGAGCACCTATCAAATGTCATATACCGAAGACATCACTCTAATCACCAACCTAGTTAATTATTGTCGGGAGCTTGTCGATGCACTTCAATGTGTACTTTTGCAAGGCTAGACGTTTCTTTCACATTTGCCTCATCTAAAAAAATCGTTTTTATATGGTCAAACGAATACTATGATCAGCCCCGGTTCTTGGGCAGTGCAGTCCGGGCCACTGCACGAGGCCCAAACATTTAAGGGCCCAAAGAACTTTTTGTAGCTTTTATATAATATTTAAGGCCAATTTGATTAAACAAAGAAGAAGCCTGGGTGTAGAGAGAAATTGGACCACAAGCATTAAATTATAAATATTAACTCAAATCAAACTTAGTGGCTTACTAATTATCATATCTGCATAACACGTCTTCTGTATAATTAATCCAAATATTTTTTTATTTTTTTTTCCTTTTTCATTTAACCTTTGTCTAGAGACATTATTGAAAAAAAAACTCTGATGGAATTTTCAAAACCCCAAGCAACCTTTTACGTGATTTTTCTAAAATTGTTTTTGAATAAACTTGACAATGGGTTTATAAAGCCAAATCAAAAGGTAATATTGGTTTCATAACATCAATATATAACAGAAACTTTAATTATTTTTGTTTTTCCCGTTCTCAAATTCAAATATCTCTTCAGCGCCCAAAAACGTAAAAAGAAGTAACCAGAGGGGGAAAAACCAAGGCTGACAAAGGGCCGTGTATACATAAGTTTTTTTATTTTTTCAAAACTACCTCAAAGCACTGGTATTGTGGTTTTTGATATATAACCAATGAGTTTATATTATAAGGATGAGGCCCAAATTTTGTCTCGCACGAGGCCTAAACTTTTTTTCTCATTCTTCGGGACGGCCCTGACTATGATACTTAAATTGCTCCATCAAATATGGCATGTTCACTCATCACAACTCCAACTGCACACTACATGCTTCATTTATGTTCACTAGCCCTCCATGAACACTAAATGCTTTTTTCTTGTGTTAACTGGGATGTAGATGACCATCTGTACACTAGGAGATTTACTATCAGTTTTAACCTTATATCTTGGATCACACGAAATCAAAAAACAGTTTTCATGTCATCCACTAGGATAGAATACAAAGCTCTAAGTAATTAACTAAGTAAGCTAGGCAACCTTACCTGCCTCAATCGATATTGTTACGTATAGGAAAGTATAGGGGTCTAAGTGTAAACAATAGTACTAGAGGGACTAGTTTGTAATACTTGTAATTGTTAGGGATGTGCTTGTAATCTAGCTAATGAACAGTTAGTTGAGAGTTAGTTGTACTTAACTGTGAGTAACAATAATAAACGCAACAATTAGTTGGAATACTTCTTCTCTGTTTCTCTATTCTATCTTTTTGCTTATCAAGTGGTATCAGAGCACCGATCCGTCGGAGCTCCGGTGACCTAATTCCGTTACCTAATTCCAGTGACCTAATTCTTCCTTCATCACTACTCATTGCTGATTACTTTCCAGTTCATTTCCATTTCTTGAAATTGATCTTTGATTCGATCAATTTTCTTCAATTCATTCAACAATTTTAGTTCGTTCAGTCCTAATTGATTGTTAGTTCGATCAATTTTGTTCCCCAAATTCGTCAATTTTAAACCCTAATTTCGTTCAGACCTAATTCGTGTCAGAAATGGCTGCCAACATTAACACTCGTCAACAAGAGGTCGATAAGACTCTGAAAGAACACGAACGCATGATCTTGCGTATGGAGACAAATTCACAAGCAGCAATGGCTAATTTACAGTCGAATACAGAGAAGAAGTATTCCAACTAATTGCTGCGTTTATTATTGTTACTCACAGTTAAGTACAACTAACTCTCAACTAACAGTTCGTTAGCTAGATTACAAGCACATCCCTAACAATTACAAGTATTAAAAACTAGTCCCTCTAGTACTATTGTTTACACTTAGACCCCTATACTTTCCTATACGTAACAATACCTTCTCATTATTCAGAATCCTTGACCCAAGGATTCTACAACTGAAAATCAGGAAATCGATACTGGAACTCATCTCTAAACTCCCACGTAGCATCACAGGTAGGTAAATCTTTCCATTGTACTAAGACTTGACCTGCAACTCTATTCCTTCTCCTAGTAACTCTGCTGTCTAAGATCTTTAGGGGCTGCAAGGAGAACCTTGGAGCAATAGTAGGTATAGCTGAAACTTGTGTTGGAGGCCCGTTTGCTTTCTTCAATAATGACACGTGGAAAACGGGATGGATTTGAGCTTCCTTTGGAAGATCCAATCTATATGCCACAACTCCTATTTTCTCAATGATCAGATAAGGCCCAAAAAACTTAGGAGATAGTTTATTATAGCCACCAAGTCTCACAGACGTCTGCACATATGGTTGCAGCTTAACATACACCCAAGTTCTTGTATCAAAGCTTCTTTCACTTCTTTTCTTGTTAGCGTATTGTCTCGTTCGATTTTGAGCCTTATGTAAAGCTTCTTTGAGCAGTCTTACAATGGCATTATTATCTCATAAGTGGTCATTTCATTATTAAAACTGATCAAAAAAGCTTGAAATACTTGATTGACCAAAAGATCACCACTCCTTTACAACATTCATGGTTAGTGAAACTTATGGGCTATGACTTTGAGATACAATATAAAAAGGGTAGTGAAAATGTGGCTGCTGATGGTCTTTCTAGAGTACAAGGAGTGTCCTTGTGCAATTAACACTCCTTTCTTTCCAACCACTGTTTTTGGAAAGAATTAAGAACTCTTGGACAACTGACCTTGAAGTTCAAAAACAGATCTCAGATCTTCAGCAAGGTCAATCATCAAACCATTTTACATGGCAAGATGAGCTTTTTCGGAGAAATAATAAATTGGTGGTGGGTCAAGATTCAACTTTGAGACAAGATATACTTAAAGAATGTCATTCTACTGCTATGGGTGGTCACTCGGTGTTCATGCTACCCATCAGAGGTTAAAAAGTATGTTTTATTAGAAGGGGCAGCTGAAAGAAGTTAGAGAATTTGTTAGAAACTGCACTGTTTGCCAACAAGCAAAGTCTGAAACGGTGGCATACCCTGGTCTATTGCAGCCATTACCTGTACCAGCTTTTGTTTTCTCCGACACTAGTATGGATTTCATTACAGGATTACCTAATCCAGGGGTAAAGAAGTAATTTTTGTGGTTGTCGACAGACTTACCAAATATTCTCATTTCATAGCCTTGGCTCATCCATATACTGCAAGCACTGTAGCTCAAGCATTTGTGG
The DNA here is from genome assembly GCF_021521415.1 of Bidens hawaiensis. NCBI lineage: Eukaryota > Viridiplantae > Streptophyta > Magnoliopsida > Asterales > Asteraceae > Bidens > Bidens hawaiensis. The sequence continues at coordinate 38,511 of NW_027500012.1, read as the reverse complement.
ATAATGTCTACAAGCTACACGGATGGCCATCCACAATTGTATCAGACAGGGATACCATTTTTCTGAGCGTTTTTTGGAAAGAATTCACTATAATTAAAGGCATTTCAGTCAATATGTCAACTGCTTACCATCCACAAACCGACGGTCAAACAGAAGTGGTAAATAGATGTGTGGAGTCTTATCTAAGATGTATGGTATTTCAAAAGCCTACATCTTGGGATAGGTGGTTATCATTAGCTGAGTGTTGGTACAACACAAACTTCCATACTTCTATTCAGACACACCCTTTCAGGCTTTATATGGATATGCTCCACCTCTGCATGTTCCTTACATCCATAGAGACTCAAATGTAGCTGAAGTGGATGATATGATGTGTGATAGAGAAGGGACTGTAAGACTGCTCAAAGAAGCTTTACATAAGGCTCAAAATCGAATGAGACAATACGCTAACAAGAAAAGAAGTGAAAGAAGCTTTGATACAGGAACTTGGGTGTATGTTAAGCTGCAACCATATGTGCAGACGTCTGTGAGACTTGGTGGCTATAATAAACTATCTCCTAAGTTTTTTGGGCCTTATCTGATCATTGAGAAATAAGAGTTGTGGCATATAGATTGGATCTTCCAAAGGAAGCTCAAATCCATCCCGTTTTCCACGTGTCATTATTGAAGAAAGCAAACGGGCCTCCAACACAAGTTTCAGCTATACCTACTATTGCTCCAAGGTTCTCCTTGCAGCCCCTAAAGATCTTAGACAGCAGAGTTACTAGGAGAAGGAATAGAGTTGCAGGTCAAGTCTTATTACAATGGAAAGATTTACCTACCTGTGATGCTACGTGGGAGTTTAGAGATGAGTTCCAGTATCGATTTTCTGATTTTCAGTTGTAGAATCCTTGGGTCAAGGATTCTGAATAAGGAGAAGGTATTGTTACGTATAGGAAAGTATAGGGGTCTAAGTGTAAACAATAGTACTAGAGGGACTAGTTTGTAATACTTGTAATTGTTAGGGATGTGCTTGTAATCTAGCTAACGAACTGTTAGTTGAGAGTTAGTTGTACTTAACTGTGAGTAACAATAATAAACGCAGCAATTAGTTGGAATACTTCTTCTCTGTTTCTCTATTCTATCTTTTTGCTTATCAGATATTAACTCGGAGATTCAAGGCATAAACAACTTTGCCTCGGTTTCAAGAAAAGAAGGTTCTTTGTTGGTTACAAAATTATCTTGGGTACAAGCTCTTAAACAAGAACTTGGGGTTGACACAATCTATTTCCACTCTCTGGTGTGACAATATGTATAAAACCTACTATGAAACTAATCCATTCTTCTATGCACGAATAAAGCACCCTGAAATTGATTTTCACTTTGTTTGCGAAAAAAGTTGCTGAAAGAAAACTCCGTGTTCAGTTCATATCAACTGATGATCAAATTGCATGTATCTTTACAAAGTCTACCATCTCAAAGATTTATGTTTTTTTAGCGTCCAAGCTATAGTTTGCTCCCCGCCCTTGCTTGCATGGGAGTATTATATCACAATGTAATTATTAGATGTTTAAGGTAGTACTATGTATATTTAGTTATAGTATTTAACCCCTCAATTATAAACCCTAATTACACATGTTATCAACTAGCAAGGTTGTCTGCGCGTTGCAGCGATGTTATATGTGTTTTGGTTACTAATTTCATTTTTATTTGTTGTTGATAGTTATGTAATTCAGTAAAATCAAATAGCTTGTTGTAGATAGTAATATTATATGTTACATATATAGTTACATTTGTATATAACTATGAATTAATATTATTTTTTACCCTAATAGATTGGTTCATCATTAATTTATATTACTAAAAAACAAACAAACATCAATGTGCTAATACATATAATCATAAACAAAAATAAAACCATGCTATGATTAATATTTATTTATGAAGCAATAAAATATAATTACTACATTTAACCATGCTATGAATGTGTTTGGTTACAAACAACATTTTTATTTGATGATACCTAGTTATAACATTAAATCAAATCAAGTAGCATGATATAGACGGTAACTTATATATGAATAGTTGTTAATAAATTATGCTCGAACACTTGATGAGGTATTCTAAAAAGTTCAGTTTTAATACAATAAAAGTGTGTTGTTCTTCTTTTGACGGTGATGGTGTTGGTCATGTACACTATACTAGCAGAAGTACCTGCGCGTTGCGCAACGGGGTCGTTAGAGGCTTGTTTTGTTATGGAAAGTTATTAATGTATATAAGATTATGATAATGAAAAATAATATGTTACATTATATATATTAATTATCGAGCTGAGGTCGCAAGTTAAATGTAGAGTTGCGCAAAAAAACCAGAAAAACACAAAAATTGAACTTAAAAAACCAAACCAAATGTTGAATTTGTTTATCAGATCGATTCCTAATCATATCCAAATTATGAATTCGGTTCAGTTTAATGAATGGTTCCACAATTCTTTGTGCCCGGTTTAATCAAATAACCAAATTATAACTGGTTTAAGTGGAAAACGAACCGAATAAATCTAATCAAATGAAAAAAAAAATGCCGAATAAACCGATATCTCATTTATAGAATTCGTTAATTTTGCTAACACTTTAATCCTGATAAAGACATAGTCATTTGGTCTCGGACATGTGGTGATGACCCTGACAAAAAGATGAAAACTTCAAAAGAATTAATGTACATACATACTCAAAGTGACAGCAAATAATATTTTATGTTACATTTGTTTCTTCATCCATGGCCTCATTAAGTACTTTCCTTTCAATCAAAAGCTAAAGAATCTTTTGTTCCAATTTCATATGCGAACTTTCATATTAATGTTGAATATCAACGTACTTGTAGAAAGACAAACGAGATAGAGTATATTTATCTGCAAAATAACATGTTTTGTTAAATCATTAATCATATATAATTATCCGACTTTAAGAGTCGAAAGTTAACCAATTAGAAACCTGAATTACCTTCAAGAACTTGACCAATTGTATCTCCTTTGTATGCCTAATAGCATGCTTCTTTTATTCCTACAGTTGCATACATGTTCAAAGTCGTCAACATAAAAGTTAGGCATTTCTTTTTAGTTATAAGTAATCATTTAAGAAATGTTATATTGCTTACATGTTTGGACTCGTTTTTTGGTTTCCAGTGCAATTCTTCCATGCTTGGACTTGGATCAATCCATACACTCCGTCACAAAAATAATTAAAAGATAACTTCTTACCAAAAAAACATCAAATAATTTAGTTTAAAAACAGAATAGATGTCATCTAAATATTTAATATCCTTGTGTTAGTCTCAATTACACCAACAAGATTATCAACATTAGATTCATAGAACCTTTCTTCTTTAGCCTTAAATTACGCTATCCTCCCAAACCTGTATTCGACAAAGTTGGTCAGCAGTAATCGATGCCAATGAATTAATGGTCTTTTTAATACTTACATGATGAAGTGATGATTTTGTATGAACCAATGAACATAGATTGTGTTTATGCCCCTGTTTGAAGTGAATCTGACGTGTAACGACTGTAAGGGTAAAATCGTAATTTTGTTTAGAAAATATATACTAATTTTGTTCATATCAAATTTGAAGTATTATAGAGATACATGAAGAATGTCTCACATGAAATGAGAAAGGATGAGCAGTGCTTTAGTGAAATTATCTGCAAGTCAAAAGTCAAAGTGAAATAAGTTACTCTTTAGCTTCAAAATCAATATGATTTATAAACCGGTTGATCTAAATGTTTATCTATTGTAAGGTATTTGGAAAAGCCATCCATGTTGAGTAAGTTTAGGTATAGATATGCAGCTATGGGTGTAAACGAGCCTAGGTGAGCCCAAATTATCCTAAGTTCAAGTCTGCTCGTTAATGATTTACAAGCTTTTGCTCAGCTCGGGATAAATGGATTATTAATTATCAACTATCAAGTACTTAGTTATTGTAATCATACACATAAATATTTATTCAGTGATCTTGTTTTCAAGGAGCAATCTTTATCAATAATTCAATAAAAATTAGCTGCATAGTTATCAATAATCAGTTCATGAACAACATTCAACTTCGTGCCAGTTGGGCTTTTTGCATGTGATTCACATTTGATCAACACTTAGAACCACTGAATTTTACAGTCTCACATTTATTGTACCCGCAACGTATATGTGTTTTGTGTTCTGAGATAAAAACCATAGCATGATCTGAAACCTGTTGCTGATACAAAACAATCTAAGAAAGCATCAACACAAAACTATTCAGCAACTTTGGCAAAATCCATATTAGCATGTACTTAAAATGGCACAATTCAACCCGGCCCGTCCGACCCATCCATCTTGCCCCTAGTCCGAGTATATCCACAGCATCAAACCTCTTGAATATGTCAAATCATAAGTTACAAGTTAATAATTTGGGAGTTCAACAAATGTATAGCTAAAACATATTGAAGTGATACCTCCTTGACCTGTGGACAAATCATATATAGGGTTAATATCAACAACATGCATTAAATATCCTATAAATAAGAAAACAGTAATGTGAAATTGCTTTTTAAGAACCTCTTAACTGTTATAGGTCAAACTAATATTAAATAAGTAAAGCCTTCTTGTCAAACGCTTCTTGTAACCATATATAACAAACAATAGATCAATTAGTGTGCAGCAACCAAAAATAATTAAATTCCATATCAATATAACAAATATTTTCAAGTGAAGAAGTAATAGAGAGGGTTGCATAGGCTACATATTATATCTTGAATTTAAAATGTGTGTCAGGGGTAGCACAGGAAATAAAACAAACACTTGAATTAACACAACGAAGGCCTTAACAGTAGCATAGGAATTTTAACTTGTATATTTTTTGTTACAACCAAATCAACCGTTAAGGTCACTGACACAATATCAAAATACTCACAAGCCACAATCTAAAAAATACAAAACTATTTCAAACCACAATATCAAAATACTACCAAACCAAAATCTCAACAGCCTGTAAAAGCCACGTATCCACACACTACAAACAAATGACACAAAATTGAATTTGACTTATAATTGAAGGTGACCTGTATGCTTTCTATGAAACAAAACTAATTGCAGTCAGAAAAAAAATTTGGATGCTCCTAAACATAAAAAAACCCAAAATTTAATTATAACTTCTAACCGTAATTGGCCCGTTAACAGCCAAAAGAGTAATCTGACCTGCTAGTTGTGCCCTTTGACTGAGCGGCTCATTCTCATCTTGTCTCACTAAAAAGTAACGCCTGTGACCTGTTTGCAAATCAACGTGCCGAGCCCATAATCATATCCGTAATTTAGTAAATCCTTGGATCGGTCGAACCGGACAAAAATAAATTAATGTAAAATATATTAAATATGTTAGCTCTAATTATTTTATAAAAATATATCAAAATACTCACAAGCCACAATCTAAAAATTACAAACAAAACTATTTCAAACCACAATATCAAAATACTACCAAACCAAAATCTCAGTAGCCCGTAAAAGCCACGTATCCACACACTACAAACAAATGACCTCAAATTGAATTTTAGTTATAACTGAAGGTGACCTGTATGCTTTCTATAAAACAAAACTAATTGCAGTCCGAAAATTTTTTTGGATTCTCCTAAACATAAAAAACCCAAAATTTAATTATAACTTCTAACCGTAACTGGCCCGTTAACAGCCAAAAGAGGGATCTGACCTGCTAGTTGTGCCCTTTGACTGAGCGGCTCATTCTCATCTTGTCTCATGAAAAAGTAACGCCTGTGACCTATTTGCAAATCAGGGTGCCGAGCCCATAATCGTATCTGTAATTTAGTAAATCCTTGGATCGGTGTTAGCTCTAATTATTTTGTAAAAATAAGTCATTTCTAGGTTCACCCTAAACTAATAGGGTGAACCACACCATTCATCTATAAAACAAATAGCAGATCTTACAATAATCAAACAAATAATAACAAAAAAGATAACTAAAGGTTCGCATTACATGAAGAAACAAACCTTACATATTAGCAGGTTGGTAAGATTATTCCTAGAACACATTAGCTCCATTCTTCAACAGAAACTACTCAAAAAACAAAATAAACATAAGATAAATACATTTCTTTCATGATGGGAAGATAAAATACAAATGACACATAATAAATAGAAGAAAATTGAATAAAAAAACAGAAGTTAACTAACCTGTAGTTGAGTTTGATGAGGTTAGTTTGACACAATTCTCCAACTGGTGAATGTTGGAGGTAGCTGTGGACTATGGTAATACTTTCCTATTGATACATATATATATATCTTCATCAATGACCAAAAAATTATAATTTCATAATATATAATCGAAAGGGTTATGTGTAAATTTGCAAGCAACTTGAATAACCACAAACTTCATAGGCGCCCTGTGAGGACAATTACAATTGCTGTGATTAATGTTTAGGGCACCATAGCATACGAAGAACAACTTTTATTGCTTAACGAATCATGTGTTCAGGTATATTAACGAAAGGCTCCAGCAAATATAGATGAATGTTGTACCCATTTGTTCTATAATATGAAGAACACAACAAATTTAGACTGCATGGAATCGGATAATAAAACAATTTTCAGATTTGATTAGTACCTTAGTTTCTTCAATTCCAAGTTTAAAAAGATGAATTTGATTATGATTAGCCTAAAAAACTCCATGTAGATGAACCGATGGAAGAGTAGTCAGCAAAGATAGATAGATGTTGTTGTTTTAATCCAGATTTCAGTGTGCGATGATTCAAAACCCTAACCGTCAATTGAAAACATGTTACACGATTTATAAAAGAAAAAGTTGCTCTATAAATGCTTAAATGCTTTTTGAAGATGATACGAAATAGAATATTCAAAATTAATGCATTATAAATTAAAAAATAAAGATACATAAACTGATACGCTATACAGTAATGAGTAACATCAATTTATGACATAAAATATAATTCAATGTAACCATGAATTAAAAATCCAATGAATTTAAAAACTAAATAAATAAAAATAGATTTTACTTGCAATTAAACGAATGATGAAAGTTGGCGTTTATTATATATATATATATATATATATATATATATATTATTATTATTAGTTATTTATTATTATTCTTATAAGTCGTCTTCTTCATTCTAATTTTTAACCTTAAATATAATAATAATAATAATAATAATAATAATAATTATTATTATTATTATTATTATTATTATAAACAGAAAGTTATCGTCTACCGATTTATCTTTAACGGTTGTGTTCCTTCTTCTCCCATTCTGTCGGGTTCAAATCTCATGAGATCGATGTGATGCCAGCAAAATCTCCCCCATAATCTTACGGTGATGGGCACCAGGGGACTGTGAAATTGGAATTTGCAGTGATGAAATGAAGGAATGTGATGTGTATTTATAGTTTGAGATTATGACGGTTGGTAACGACAGTTAAAAAGAGTAAAGACACGACGGTTGAAATAATAGATAATGTAACCGTTTAAAAAATAAGAACAAAAACTAAACGTAAAATGAAACGGTTTATTATATATTATCTATATAGATTAAAATTCAAAAGTCGGTGCCACAAATGCACCTTTCTAAATATTCATTTAAGGCAATTTTATGACCTTTTATATAATTAGTGTTAATATCATCTGCTTACTTGGTTCAGTGGGTACTAGAGGTGCACAAATCGGTTTTTTTAAAAAAACCGGTTCGGTTATTAACCGGACCGGTTTTTTTTGGACCGGTTTTTTTTGGACCGAACCGGTTAATAACCGGACCGGTTAATAACCGGTTTTTTCATCTCAAAACCCTAACCGGTCTAACCGGTTAGGACCGGTTTAGAAACCGGTTAGAACCGGTTAATAAACCGGTTTTTTATTAACCGGTTTTTTAAAAACCGGTTTTTAACCGGTTAACCGGTTTTTTTTTTTTTTTTTTTTTTTTAATAACCATAAAAAACGGTCAAAAAACCAAAAAAACGGCTATATGCCCGTTATACAACGGTCAAAACCGGTTTAACCGGTTATAAAAAAACCGGTTAACCGGTTATAAAAAAACCGGTTTATAAAAAAACCGGTTAACCGGTTTTTTTATAACCGGTTATTAAAAAAAACCGGTTTTTTTTATAACCGGTTTCAAAACCGGTTTTGGCTCTAAAACTTAAAACCGATATACAAACCGGCGGTTTGTAAACCGGTCAAACCGGTTTTTAAAAAACCGGTTTTTTTAAAACCGGTTTCCGGTTTAAACCGCCAAACCGGTTCGGGAACCGGTTTTTTTGTGCACCTCTAGGTATTACTACCTTTTCTAACTACTTGTGCTCTGCCTTCTTCCTGAGTTCGAGCCTCCAAGGCAGGATGTTTCTTTTTTTTCTTTTGTTGTTATTAATGTCAATTAGGATACATTGTGTGTGCCTTATTAGGTTCATTTGTTAGTTCTCTATGGTATGTTTTATTTATTTATTGTTTTTTAACTATCATAATATGATAAATTTACTTTTTAGCTTTGGTTCTTATAACCGTAATTAACTTAACTGACTAACACGACCAAATTCTTGTCGGTATTTTTATTCTAGATATGTTAACTTGGCGGAACTATTTTTTAGGTTTAGTTCTGAATCATAACAAACGTAGCACATTCGTAACTGATACTGACAAAATCCGTGTTGACTCGGCGTTACAACAACCATGTTTTACTGACTGAATAAACGTTATTTTAAATATGTTATACGAGTATTCACTAATTTGTGTTTTAGGTTTAATGTCTATAACAATACGAACATAACTGATACCAACCGAATTCGTGCTCGCCACCACAACGCGGTGAAGAGTGAAATGTCGGTGCCACATTTTTTTTAATATTAAATTTGTTTAGTTATGATATTTATTCAATTCATTTTGTTAGTTAAACAACTAGGATTGTGTGGCTTGTTGGCTTTTGCTATTTCTGGTTAGTCTTTGGCTAAGGCTTTCTATATGTGTGTATGCTGCTGGTTCGAAACCTATAGTAAGCAGCAATTTTTTTTCTTCACTACTTTGTCATTTGATTTTTTGTGTATTTGTTTGTTTATGTATGTTTTTTATTATTCTATTTGTTTTAAATATTATAACTTGAAGAATTTATTATTTGGATTTATTTCCGGAACCACAATAAACAAATTCGATATCGGCCTAATTCATATTAACTCACCGTATCAATGCCCGGATTTTAACGATCGAGTAAACATCATTTTAAATTTTGTTATTTGTATCATAAGCTACATCATAACCAAGTTCTTGTAATTTAATCATAAGTTGTATATGTGTCGATACAATTTGAATGATTTTGTTTCTGATTTAATGCCGGTGTCATAACGAACTTAACTTATACCGACCGAATCCGAGTTGCTGCGTCGCCGCAACGCCGGCGGGACGTTGTTTCCCTAGTTTATTATTAAAAGTGGTGCACGTTTAATATAGCATATAGATTATGAAAGAACGGTTTTCACATCTAGAATCAGAACGGACCCTGAACAATCGCGCCTATTCGATTATTTAGCCAGTTGAATCATCCGAGTCCGGTGGCGATTCAATTGTTCCATCCGCATCCGCTTGTTGTTGGCGACTTTTTTCAAAGTATTTCTGAAGGATAATGTTACGGTGAATTCGCCGGTGTTTAAAGGTTATATAGGGTATGAAACGGTGGGGGAACTGGTGGTGACGGTTGGAGGAGACACGAAAGTTACGACGGTTCCATCACGGTGTAACTATCCATGATTGGGGCAATTTAATTCCTTTATTAATTCCGATGGCATGCACGTAATTAGAAATTGGAAATAAAACTTTCATAAATAAATATATATTTTTGAGAAAAAGGTTGGAAATGGTTGTGGCGGTTAAACATTGGGTAATGTAATAATATATAATATTATTAGTTAACGTGAATGTAGAATTGTAGAAAAAGGTATGGATTGAATTCTAAATGTAGTTATTAGAATGTAATCACATTTACACCATTGTTTAGACACTCTTAATGGTTTTCTATATGAATGGATTATAATCATAATTGATTAATATATACATTTACCTTGCTCGAAAGTATCCCCTTTGTGCATAATCTATTGTCGACACACTCCTACTATTATAATGTTACAATGTACATTTAAACTATTGTTTTGGCTTTTCATAACAAACATGTTTGTCTTAATATATTTCTATTTATAATTTATCTAGAAAAAAGGTCAGGCTAGCACTAGAAAATAACCAAACTCGGTTTTAAAATAATGAACCAAAAGATATATTAATAGAAAGTCGTGTTCTGAAATAGCGTCCCTATAAAACCATATTTTCTTAGTTTCTAGTACTAGATTCCAGTTTCTTGTAAATAAGCGAAATTCAGATCATTTTTATAAATCTTAATTACCTCCATGAACATGATCTCATATGATTCACTTATATTAATGCAACGGATTGGACCTTTGACAGGAGGCATATACATGGCTCCTGCTCTCCAGTACCTAGACGAAAACATCTTATTCCACTGTTGTGTAGTTCTACTGAACCCTTTGTCTAGTTTTTGACTCTTGGTTCGATTAGAGTCCGTGTCATCATGGTTGAGTACATTTCCTAGTAGACGCATCATATCATTATAATAAGAAAGTGGATGTAGTTAATGAATGTGCCAGATTAGGTCGATATCATAAGTTGGAACACAAAAGGTCTTTAATTTCATATCCACGTTTCGCCTAATCATATGTAGAAATCCCTTATATCTCTTAATTGCCTCCTTGAGAAAGATATCGTCTTTCACAAATGATCTCGATACCTATTATTGATCGTTTAAAAACAAAGGTAAGTTGTATTGATAGTTAAGACTATGGTTAGTTAATAAAAAGCATGTTATATATCACTGTGTCATAAAAATAGAGAAAATTATGATTTGTCTCCATGTCTAATATGGGCGAGCGAAGTTTCCACCACTGATTCTTAAATTGTGTGTGTCGAACCCACACAGTTTCTCGACGGGCTCAATATGGCCCCGGTCGTTAGTTAGCCTTCCTTTAACCCGTTAAAAATGTTGAAATGACCCTTTTACCCCCTTTATCTTCATCTTCATCACCAGATTCAACATTGATGAAGAACTTCAAAATCTAACCCAGAAACTCACAATCTTCATCTTCATCTTCATCTTTATTATCTTAATTCAAGAATGGTTTTTCAACTTATTTCAAGAACATTCTTAAGACCATTATCTATACCATATCATAATTTACCTCAAAAACCCTAATTTTTCAATTTGGTGCTTTTAAATGTTGTCCAAAATCTACATTTCTAATATCAAATCTTGTTTTGCAATATTATAGCATATTTGATACATATATACAAGTTTTGTACAAGAATTTAGAAAAAGAAAATCATAGATATGAGGTGTTTTCTCTAACACACATTGTGTGTGTGTTCTTAGCATATTCAAATCGTCACTCACCATCGTTCATCAACCGACTATCCAAATCCCTCTCCCCTAACCGGCCACAACTAAGACCACCAATTTTACGACGAATTGGTGTTCTTAGTGTTCACTTTTAACACTCGAATTGATGGCCAAAAATTTCATGGTGGTGCTGGAAATTAGGTGGGGTTTCCAGCAATTAGACGAGGGTGCTCGGATTGATGACCAGAAACTTCTCATATAGCTCCGTTTTCCTGGGCTAAACACACCGGTTTTCCGGTGAGACCGATTCCATGACTTGGATTTCTTGTTGGGATGGTGGTGTTTTTTGAAAAAGGAAAAGAAAATAAAGAAAGAAAGAGAAGAGAGTTAAAGAAAGAAGAAAGAAGAAAGAAAGGGAAAGAAAGTTGCTATTATTGTTGTTATTATTATTATTTATTTAATTACTAAGTTACCCTTAACATTAAACGGTTAAATGACAGTCAACTAACAGCATTGGCTAATATCGGCATTCTGAAAAAGGATTGGGTAGAATACGCGCAATTTAAGAATCAGTGGTTCAAACTGCGTACGCCCATATTACACAGGGAGGCAAATCATAATTTTCTCTAGAAAATAAAATAGATTTAGTGGTTCTTTCTTTTGATTGGTTGCTTCAACTTTGAACTAACAATCTTTGACACGACCTAACATTAAAATATACAGTCCTTGGGTTATGTGTAACACGCTTAATAGATTGTTTATGTTCGACAAGACCATCTTAAGTAGATGGACATGTTCGGGTTGACATGTTTGATGTTAACTCGCTAACTCATTTAACACAAATATTACAAATTGACTATTACCAACTTGTCAATCTATTAGACATATTTAGATAAATGTGTTAAATGTGTCATCTATAGGTTACACATTTTTAAGTATCTGCGAGTTAGGGTTAATAATTGGTGTGTTAGTTAGGGTGCAACAGGTCCAGTGAAGACGATGTTGTCGTATTGGTTAGTGGTTACGTACGCAAATCTGTTTAGTTTAGTGGAGAGTTACGTCATTAATGTCTGTGAAGACCGATGACTTTTCCTTGACACTAGTGGGTCTAACCCCAACAACAAACAATCTAAGGAAGAAATATTTATCATAAGCTATTACGAGGTCGTCAGACTTGAAAAATTGTAACCACTGAAATGATTGCTAATTTATTGAATGTTTGGTTTTCATTATTTTGCTCTAATATTTGGTGATTGATCATAAGTTAGTTACAATGTCATCATGATTAACCACAGTGGTGTCAATGATGATGTTGATTGGCTTAATTTGTTTTTTTTTAATATTCTAATAACACTCTTTAAATATTTTATAAATTTTAGTATTGAATTTAAACTGAAAGAAAAACATAAATGTCCAAGCTATGGAGATGGCCTTTTGGACAAAATTGCCAAAAACTTGCGAAACCTCAAGGGTCCAGATATCTTTTGGATGGTTGTGGAAAACTTGACTAAAATTTTATGAATGATTTAACAATTTAATCTTTAGTAAAGCTCCCTTACATAATCATGATGGAACATGTTTAAATCTTAAAATGAATTGAAATTAGTTGGTTTAATCATGATGGAACATGTTTAAATCGTAAAATGAATTGAAATTAGTTGGTTTGGTTTGATTTGAAGTTCTATTGGTTTGAATTGTTTAACGCACTATTCTAAACTGTGGCATTTATAATCTGATAGTTTTAAAACATTGGTAGATCACGTAGTGTCACATGGCGTATTAGTATCAGACCAATTTATTTTTCAATTTACGTTTTTACCCTTAAAATTTAATAAAGTTTTCATGCGTCACCTAAATTTTAATAATTTTTCCTTTAAATGATTAACATTTCTATCTCATTTTTATTAATTTACCAACTTACATTTTTACTCATAAACTAATTATTATTTTTTAAATAATTTACATTTTTACCCTTAAACTTTAATAGAGTTATAGTTTAGATAAGTCTTTTATTATTTTTAACAAATAAATTTTTTTCTTTTATATTTTATATGTATAAAATTATAAATTATTTTTTTCACTTATTGTAATAAAGCTAAGTTTGAACTCTAAACATGTTTAGTTAACTGTGTGGCTTGCTTATTTTTATTGTCGTTTATGTAAAAGCCAATACGGTCTATATGAATTCTTCGACACGTGGTAATAAATACATCATCAAAAACCTAGATGGTTTATATGAATTCATCGATATAAGTGGTAACAAATATACATGTAACACCCCGTAACCGCAGCGGAAACGTACACGGGATGCCACAGACACATCTGATATCAACAGCATTGCTTATAAGGAAAATACCACTACATTAATTTATAACATATTACATTGTTGCGAGTTTCATTACTGTCTAGGTGTTACACACATATTTTACCGATAAGACATTAATAATTTCATTACAAAACATAGAGCAGCAAGCTTCCAACAGGTAGCACAGATAGTTAAGCACATATCAATCATTCCAACTTGGGCATACCTAGAAAACATGTAAAGAAAACGGGTCAACTACGAATAGTTGGTGAGTTTCACTAATTTAAATAAACATTGACAAATCATTTTAATAATCATTTATTAACAATATAATCATGCTGGGAACTATGTTACCCCAGAACATTTCCATTAACTTTTTGGGAACTATGTTACCCCAGAACAATAATAACCCCTGGGAACTATGTTACCCCAGAACAATAAATACCCCTGGGAACTATGTTACCCCAGAACAATAACTACCCCTGGGAACTATGTTACCCCAGAACAATAACAACCCCTGGGAACTATGTTACCCCAGAACAATAATAACCCCAGGGAACTATGTTACCCCAGAACAATAACAACCCCTGGGAACTATGTTACCCCAGAACAATAACACATGATAAACATTTTATATATTCTGTGCATCAGACCATATATATATAAATGTACAAGTATTTCCATACGATCGGTATGTACTTAAATACTTTAAATAAGACATGTTTTCCGCCCCGGGAAACTATAATTAAAACAATTCATTAAAAGGGGCTTGTGAAAACTCACCTTTTTGTGAGTCGGTGGGTAATATAAGGAACAGCTACGTGCCTGGATCTGTAATATAATATCTAGTCGTTACTATATAATTCCCATAACTTAAATACGTAACAATCGGTACATCTGGGAACATTGTTAACCCAGTACTGTACTCGATTCGGGAACAATGTTAACCCCGTGACACTTCTAAGGACTCAGATTGTGACATTGCTTAGAGTTTGACAGTCTAAATTATCATTTTTATGTTTTTCTTTGATTCGCGTGCCTAGCACGGTTATCCGTTTTTAAGTTTCAAAAATGAGTTTGGGCCACACCCGACCCAAAAATGGTGTTTGGATGCTATTTTAGTTAAAGTGATGAAATTAGAGCTCGGTTTGACACCCCGTTTGGCCGCGGGGCCCGTTTCCGTCATTTGGGTGCCAGAAACAGTAAAATCGGGTAAAATTACCCAAATCATCCGAATTATTTTCGGATGATTTATTTTTACTTAATTTACTTAGATTTATGAAAATAGTCCATTTTTAAAGTTTTCGTGTACCAGTCAGCTCGCTTATGCGAACTTTGCCGGTTTACACGTTTTAAGCTTTTAATATTTGTTTTTACGTTCTTTTTAACACAAATAATTACCCGTTTAGTCTCGGGTCTTGAATTTTTGCACAAAACTTATTTTGACAGAAAAAAAATTTTCACAAAATTTTTCCAGATTTATTTTCCTATATTTACATTTATTTATCTATTTTTAAATCTTATTAAAACACTAAATATGTCAAAAATACCAAAACACTTTAGAAAAATCCCAAATTTTTCTGGGATGATCTCTGTCATCCTCATAACTTCCTGGAATTTTTCCAGATTTATTTTCCTATATTTACATTTATTTATCTATTTTTAAATCTTATTAAAACACTAAATATGTCAAAAATACCAAAACACTTTAGAAAAATCCCAAATTTTTCTGGGATGATCTCTGTCATCCTCATAACTTCCTGGAATTTTTCCAGATTTATTTTCCTATATTTACATTTATTTATCTATTTTTAAATCTTATTAAAACACTAAATATGTCAAAAATACCAAAACACTTTAGAAAAATCCCAAATTTTTCTGGGATGATCTCTGTCATCCTCATAACTTCCTGGAATTTTTCCAGATTTATTTTCCTATATTTACATTTATTTATCTATTTTTAAATCTTATTAAAACACTAAATATGTCAAAAATACCAAAACACTTTAGAAAAATCCCAAATTTTTCTGAAATGATCTCTGTCATCCTCATAACTTCCTGGAATTTTTCTAGATTTATTTTCCTAAATTTACATTTATTTATCTATTTTTAAATCTTATTAAAACACTAAATATGTCAAAAATACCAAAACACTTTAGAAAAATCCCAAATTTTTCTGGGATGATCTCTGTCATCCTCATAACTTGCTGGAATTTTTACAGATTTATTTTCCTATATTTACATTTATTTATCTATTTTTAAATCTTATTAAAACACTAAATATGTCAAAAATACCAAAACACTTTAGAAAAATCCCAAATTTTTCTGGGATGATCTCTGTCATCCTCATAACATCCTGGAATTTTTCTAGATTTATTTTCCTATATTTACATTTATTTATCTATTTTTAAATCTTATTAAAACACTAAATATGTCAAAAATACCAAAACACTTTAGAAAAATCCCAAATTTTTCTGGGATGATCTCTGTCATCCTCATAACTTCCTGGAATTTTTCCAGATTTATTTTCCTATATTTACATTTATTTATCTATTTTTAAATCTTATTAAAACACTAAATATGTCAAAAATACCAAAACACTTTAGAAAAATCCCAAATTTTTCTGGGATGATCTCTGTCATCCTCATAACTTCCTGGAATTTTTCCAGATTTATTTTCCTAAATTTACATTTATTTATCTATTTTTAAATCTTATTAAAACACTAAATATGTCAAAAATACCAAAACACTTTAGAAAAATCCCAAATTTTTCTGGGATGATCTCTGTCATCCTCATAACTTGCTGGAACTTTTACAGATTTATTTTCCTATATTTACATTTATTTATCTATTTTTAAATCTTATTAAAACACTAAATATGTCAAAAATACCAAAACACTTTAGAAAAATCCCAAATTTTTCTGGGATGATCTCTGTCATCCTCATAACTTCCTGGAATTTTTCCAGATTTATTTTCCTATATTTACATTTATTTATCTTTTTTTAAATCTTATTAAAACACTAAATATGTCAAAAATACCAAAACACTTTAGAAAAATCCCAAATTTTTCTGGGATGATCTCTGTCATCCTCATAACTTCCTGGAATTTTTCCAGATTTATTTTCCTATATTTACATTTATTTATCTATTTTTAAATCTTATTAAAACACTTGTAACATCCCGAAATTTCAAAGGTAATATTAATTATATTACTTATTAATAGATGGGAAGTTTACTCGGGTTATCAGGAAATAAATAAAAGAATAGGAGTTGGTATGGGTCGGGCTAGTGTCGGGTAATGAAAGTGGGTTATGGACTTGGGTTAATTGAGATAGGTTAAATGAGAATGGGATTTCAGGGATATAAATACCCCCAAAATCCCAAAATATCTCATTTCTCACCAAACTCCCTAACACACACTCCTTACACCCTCAAAACACACACATTCTAACCGATCTAGATTCGAAGCCGAGACCCGAGATTTGTTGATAGATCTGAGTTGGTAAGGTAAGAACTAATCTAACAAAGCTATTATTACTGAAAATGGTTAGGATTGGATGGGTTAACCGGACCCGAAACCCAACTGCCCAAATCGGACCCCTAAAACGTCGATTTTAGGCCGATTTGATGGTTGGGGTTTGTAGGCGCCGATCATACGGTTCCGTGGGTACCAAAATCGAGTTATTTGGCTAAGAAACGAAGGAGTTATGGGCAAACAGATCTGCAGCGCGACAACTTCGCCTGCAAGATCAAGTTCGCCTGATGAACTTCGCCTTCAAGCGTAACTTCGCCTTCAAGCGTAACTTCGCCTAAGGTATAACTTCGCCTACGGCCAAGTTCGCCTAAGGTATAACTTCGCCTGAAGCCAAGTTCGCTTAAGGTTTAACTTCGCCTGAAGCCAAGTTCGCCTAAGGTATAATGTAACATCCTAAAATTTTTATAATGTTAAATAAAAGAAAGTTATGTTTAGTGATTTCACGTTTTAGTTATTTAATGTCGAGTAAGGAACGGGTCATGGGCTTAGATTACGTAAGATGGGTTAAATGAGAATGGGCCTTGGGTCCGTGGGCTTATAAATACCCATCCCAAGCCCAAGATATCATTTTATTTCCATCTTTCTCTTTTACACACTCAAAAGCACACACATAACCGACCGAGATCCGAAGTCGAGACCCGAGATTTTGCTGGTAGATCTGAGTTGGAAAGGTAAGAACTAATCCCGCAAAGCTAATATTACTGAAAATGGTTAGGATTTGACGGGTTAATTGGACCCGAAACACAACTGCCCAAATCGGACCCCTAAAACGTCGATTTTAGGCCGATTTGATGGTTGGGATTTGTAGGCGCCGATCATACGATTCCGTGGGTACCAAAATCGAGTTACTTGGCTAAGAAACGAAGGAGTTATGGGCAAACAGATCTGCAGCGCGACAACTTCGCCTTCATCTGGGCAACTTCGCCTTCAAGCGATGAACTTCGCCTGCAAGCTAAGTTCGCCTGATGAACTTCGCCTGCAAGCCAAGTTCGCCTGATGATAAGTTCGCCTGAAGCCAAGTTCGCCTGATGGCAACTTCGCTGAAATGGTAACTTCGCCTAAATGGTAACTTCGCCTAAAAGCCAAGTTCGCCTGAGGTTTAACTTCGCCTAAAAGCCAAGTTCGCCTAAGGTTTAACTTCGCCTAAAAGCCAAGTTCGCCTAAGGTTTAACTTCGCCTGAAGCCAAGTTCGCCTAAGGTTTAACTTCGCCTGAAGCCAAGTTCGCCTAAGGTTTAACTTCGCCTAAAGTGAAGTTCGCTTAGAAAATAAATTAAAAACCTAATGGAAAATGTGTTAAGGCAGTTATCGAAAATAAAATTTTTCCAAGCTGACCTGGCAGCTTAACCCCAGCCAGGGGCTCTGCCCCTTGGACCCCGCTAGGGGCTGCCGCCCCTAGAACCCCGCTGCCAGGGGCGCTGCCCCCGGACCCCCGTTCGTTGTGGGTCATATATAGATAGAAATACAAAACTAGTAGTAGTAATTAATTGATATGTGTAAATATTATACAGTTAGCCGAGCCCAGTTAAAGAAAGGAATTACGATCAACGGCGAGCGTAACAGGATCCAGGTGAGTTTCTAGCCCCATTCCTTGTTATGTTTTCGGGGCTGTGTGCATACTTGATGTGTTGTTAATACATTTATCCTAAGTGATAAATGTATGCCATATGTGATATATGTGATATGTATGAATGATTGCTTGATGGTTCGTGAACGATCTTCGGATATCGCACGTACTGTCAGGTTGTAACGTTATAAAGCCATATGTGATATATGTGATATGTATGAATGATTGCTTGATGGTTCGTGAACGATCTTCGGATATTGCACGTACTGTCAGGTTGTAACGTTATAAATATGGCAAGTATGATATGTATGTTTATGTGTATGAACGTAATAAAGTTAATAAAAGAAGGAAATGACGATTGTATGGTTGTATGGTTACGAAAAGGGTACCAAGCCCTAATAATACTCGAGGTATGTTGCATGTTGTATGGTAACGAAGAGGGAACTGAACCCTACTAATATTCGAAAGCAAGGGACCAGACCCTTATAATATCTGTGATGTAAGGGACCAGACCCTTAGAATATCTGTGATGTTAGGGACCAGACCCTTATAATATCTGTGATGTTAGGGACCAGACCCTTACAATATCTGTGAGGATAGGGACCAGACCCTTCATAATATCTGTGATGTTAGGGACCAGACCCTTATAATATCTGTGATGTTAGGGACCAGACCCTTATAATATCTGTGAGGTTATAGGGCGAAAGGCTCTTTAAAACGTATGATTATGAATGTAAAGAAAGTATGTAAGTAAGAAAGAAAGTATGTAAGTAAGAATGAAGGCATGAGTACTTATGTGTGTATGAAAGAAAGTTATGAGGTTAAGTACGTATGTATGTAATAAGGTATTGTATGGTATTGTATGATTAACTAGAACTCACTCAGCGTAGCTGACTTTTAGTATGCACGCAGGTGAGTAGGTTGAGACAGCTGGCTTGAGTGGAGGACACATGGCAGAAGACTAAAGCCTGGCATCTGAAGATCTGATATGTTTTATAAGTTATGTTTTGATTTTGAAAGACAAGAGGAATGTTTTAAGACATGATTATGAATTGATATGTAATGTTTTATGAAAGTTTTATATTCCGCGTAAAGTTTTTAATTAACTCTGATATTTAGAACTGTGTTTATGAGTAAATCCAACACGAAAGTAGGGTTACCGGTAACGGGGCCTTACAAGTTGGTATCAGAGCAAAGTTCGAGAGATTTAAGCATCCTACATGCTTAGACTCGAACAGAGAATGGGATTTAAGTAAGAAAAGAAAGAAGATGCCAGTTCAAGAATGCCATGTGTCGCTCAAGCAAGATCAGTAAAGGTGAAAGGTATGATTAAATGATATACGTTAATGAGAAAGAAAAGATATGAGAATGGTACGGATAGGAAAAATTGATTGTTTGAATTGACTAACTGCTTAAGTAGAACCAGCACAAATAGACTCATAAAGGGAAGTGTATAGGACACGGAAAGCAACGTGATCAGCTAGTCACAGCTGGCCACTGTTATTACCTGTTAGCCTTGCTATCCTTGTACTAAATAGTTCCTTGAGTGACGCTGTTTGTGTTTTCCCTTTAGAATACTAATGGCTGGAGCTGGAGAATTTGTTGAAACTGGGGGTCGCACTGGACGTCGTGGCAGGCCTCGTCTTGTCCGGCAACCTTCGGTAGAAGAAGCTTCCCACACCGAAGATGAAGGAAGCGCAGCTGGAGGAGACCAGAACAACAACGAAGAAGTTCAACTTAGCCCCGCAGTTCAAGCAGCCATCGTTCAGGCTGTAGTTGCTGCTGTGAAGAACCTGAATCCCGAAGGATCTGCTGGAAGCCGTAAGCGAACTGCTGAAAGGGCGGGTGGTGATGGTAGAAAGGATGGGGAAGGTGAAAGAGGGGCCTCGAGTGGGGATAAGTCTGTGAAAGTCGATGATAGGAGAGGAGGACAAGGTGGGTGCAGCTATAAGTCCTTCAAAGGTTGTGACCCGCCTAAGCTGACTGGTTTAGGAGACGCAATCGCTACTCTCCAGTGGATAACCGCTATGGACAAGGTTATCCGCATTAGCGACTGCCGTCCCGACCAAGCTGTGGGTTATGCTACTCAGTCATTCGTAGATGAGGCTATGTATTGGTGGGAGAGTGTGGAGCAGAGGAAGACCCGTGAAGAGATCAAAGAGATGAAGTGGGAAGATTTGAAAGAGTTGGTAATGAAGAAGTTCTGTGCAGATGCCGAGGTTGAAAGAACGGAGATGAAGTTCCAGAATTTAAAAGCCGGTATGATGACGCATCGTGAGTATACCACGGAGTTCAACCGACTATCTAGGTTGGTGCCTGACATGGTTGACACTGAGGTCAAGAGAATCAAATGTTATGTGAGGGGGTTGCCACAAAAGGTCCGCATGTTAGTCAGGGCGATTCAACCTGCTACTTTTGATTCGGCTGTTGGACTCGCGGAAATGGTCTATGCTGACGTGGCCGCGGATGATAGGGTGGAAAGGGACGAAGAGAAAGAGAAGAAAGGGGTCACTCCTGCTAAACGACCCGGTACTCAGTTATGGAACTCCAAGGATAAGAAACAGAAAGTGTGGGAGAAGAGATCGTGTAAGACCTGCGGAAAGAGGCATGGTGGTGAGTGCAAGTGGGGTAAAAGTTCTAATGTTTGTCTCAAATGTGGAAAGGCTCACGGTGGAGAATGCAGAATGGGGTCGAATGCCTGTTATAAGTGCGGGAAGGTAGGGCATTATGCCAATGAATGCAGTGCGAAGCCAGCATGTTACAAATGTGGCAAGACAGGCCATATGTCAAGGGAGTGCACTGAAGGTGTAGCTGGAGGTAGTGGAAAGAAGGATGCCGATCAAGCTAGGCCCAGAACTAGAGCCTACATGCTGACCCAGGAACAAGCCAGGCAGATTCCGGATGTCGTCACAGGTACGTTTCTAGTGAACGATGTTTCCGCTTCTGTATTATTTGATTCTGGTGCGAATAGAAGTTTTGTAGCTACGACGTTTAGTAAACTAGCTAAAATGAAAGGCTGCCGAGTGTCTGAAACTTTTGTAGTAGAAACCGCAAGTGACACTTCGGTGAAAATAACAAAAATGGTTAAGAATTGTAAGATAGAGTTAGAGGGACATGAGTTCCCTGTTACTTTGTATGTTATGGCCTTAGGAGGGTTCGATGTAGTCTTGGGTATGGATTGGTTGTCTGAGTTTGAAGCTCAGATAGTATGTAAAAGTAAGATGATAAGGTTAAAGTCATTGGATGGTAGTGCGGTGACGGTTTATGGTGATAAGGAGAGTTATGGGCTTAATGTCATTTCGATGATAAAAGCCGAGGGTTTGTTAAGGCGAGGGTGCGGTGCCTACCTGGCATATGTTGTCAATGCTACGGCCGAGACGAAAGAAATGAAGAATGTTCCTATTGTGCGCGACTACCCAGGAGTATTCCCTGAGGATCTTCCGGGGTTGCCACCTGAGCGAGAGATAGAATTTCAGATAGATCTAGTACCAGGAGCCCAGCCCGTCGCGAAAGCGCCTTACCGTCTAGCACCGTCCGAGATGAAGGAATTAATGTCCCAACTGCAAGAACTCCTCGACAAGGGTTTTATCAGACCGAGTGTTTCTCCGTGGGGCGCACCGGTTTTGTTTGTGAAGAAAAAGGATGGAAGTATGAGAATGTGCATAGACTATCGTGAGTTAAATAAGCTTACGGTAAAGAATAGATACCCCTTGCCTAGGATTGACGATCTGTTTGACCAACTGCAAGGTTCGAGTTGGTTCTCGCGAATAGATCTCAGATCAGGCTACCATCAACTGAAGGTAAAGGGGGCAGACGTCCCTAAGACGGCGTTCCGAACGCGATATGGACACTACGAGTTCCTCGTAATGTCATTCGGTCTAACAAATGCTCCTGCAGCATTTATGGACATGATGAACAGGGTGTGTCGACCAATGTTGGATAAGTCAGTTATCGTTTTCATTGATGACATATTAATATATTCAAGGAGCGAGTCTGACCATGCGGAGCATTTGAGAGAAGTATTGGAAGTTCTGAAGAAAGAGAAGTTGTATGCCAAGTTTTCGAAGTGCGCGTTCTGGTTAAGAGAAGTGCAATTTTTAGGTCATGTGGTTAATCCGGAGGGGATTACCGTGGACCCAGCTAAGATTGAAGCGATAACGAATTGGAAGACTCCGCAGAATCCGACTGATATACGAAGCTTCCTAGGGTTAGCTGGCTACTATAGGAGATTCATCGAAGGTTTCTCCAAGATAGCCGCACCGCTGACCGGTATGACCCGAAAGTCGATAGTATTTAGTTGGGGGAAGTTTCAGGAGGAAGCCTTTGAAGAATTGAAGAAGAGACTCACGCAAGCTCCAATCCTTACTTTACCCGATGGTGATGAGGATTTTGTTGTTTGTGCTGATGCCTCGCATCAAGGGTTAGGTTGCGTGTTGATGCAACGAGGGAAGGTGATAGCCTACGCGTCTAGACAGTTGAAAGTCCATGAGAGTACTTATCCGACGCATGATTTGGAGTTAGCAGCTGTAGTGCATGCTCTTAAGATATGGAGGCATTACCTGTACGGTACTAAGTGCACTATCTATACAGATCATAAGAGTTTAAAGTACTTCTTCGAGCAGAAAGAATTGAACATGAGGCAGAGAAGATGGTTAGAATTGATAAAGGATTACGACTGTGAGATTAAGTATTACCCCGGTAAAGCTAACGTGGTCGCTGATGCGCTAAGTCGTAAGAATGAGGAAGTCCTTGCAACCGTGAAGTCATATAAGTTGATCATGAACTCAAGTCTTTTTGAAGAAATCATCAAAGTGCAGTCAGAGGTGTTAGTAAACGAAGGGTTAGTAAAGAAAGAAAGGATTTATGGCCAGCAAGATGAGTTGATGGAAAACAATCATGGAGTTAAAACTAGATTTGACCGTATGTGGATTCCACGCCATGGTGATCTTAGAAGTCGAATCTTAGATGAAGCTCATAAGTCAAGGTACT
This sequence comes from Bidens hawaiensis, assembly GCF_021521415.1. Classification (NCBI taxonomy): domain Eukaryota; kingdom Viridiplantae; phylum Streptophyta; class Magnoliopsida; order Asterales; family Asteraceae; genus Bidens; species Bidens hawaiensis. Next base: position 14,703 of record NW_027500012.1, on the reverse strand, counting down.
CAACCCATCCTGGAGCTACAAAGATGTACCAAGACCTGAAAAGAGATTACTGGTGGCCAGGAATGAAGAATGATGTAGTAGATTATGTCGGTAAGTGCTTAACTTGCTTACAAGTCAAGGCCGAGCACCAAAAGCCTTATGGGAAGATGCAACCGCTAGAGATACCTGAGTGGAAATGGGAACACATCACTATGGACTTCATAACTAAGCTACCTCGTACAGCTAAGCAACATGATACCATCTGGGTGATTGTGGACCGTTTGACCAAGAGTGCTCACTTTCTGCCCATACGAGAGGCCATCTCGTCAGAAACGTTAGCAAGCTTGTTCATCAAGGAAGTGGTAACCAAGCATGGAGTACCGTTATCGATCGTGTCTGATAGGGATACACGGTTTACTTCGAGGTTCTGGAAGAAATTTCATGAAGCTATGGGGACGAGGTTGAACATCAGTACGGCGTACCATCCTCAAACCGATGGACAGTCCGAAAGGACGATCCAAACCCTTGAGGATATGCTACGTGCTTGTGTTTTAGATTTTGGTGGAAGCTGGGATGATCATCTGCATTTGGCAGAGTTCTCCTATAACAACAGTTACCATTCGAGCATTGGTATGCCACCGTTTGAGATGCTTTACGGTCGACGATGTAGAACCCCGGTGTGTTGGGGTGAGATTGGTCAGAAGGAAATGGGAAGCATAGAAGTGGTTCAAGAAACGTCTTCAAAGTTCGATCAGATCAAAGCAAGAATGAAAGCCGCTCAAGACAGACAAAAGTCTTATGCAGATAAGCGGCGACGACCAATTGAGTTTAACGTGGGTGACTATGTGATGCTTAAGGTCTCGCCTTGGAAAGGAATTATCCGTTTTAGAAAGAGAGGGAAGCTAAGTCCGAGGTACATTGGACCATTTAAAATTTTGTATCGTGTGGGGGAAGTAGCTTATAAGCTGGATTTACCCGATGAGTTAGAAGGAATTCATTCGACCTTCCATGTTTCTCATCTGAGGAAGTGTCTAGCTGATGACACGTCTCACGTGCCATTGATGGACATTGAGGTTGATGAACAATTGAACTACATCGAGCAACCGATAAAGATCGTTGATCGCAAGGAGAAGCAGCTTCGTCACAAGATTATACCCTTGGTAAAAGTGATGTGGAAACACCGCAAGGGATCTGATGCTACTTGGGAAGTCGAGGATGAGATGCGCCAGTTTTACCCTAGTTTGTTTATGTAATAGTTAGGTTTCGGGGACGAAACCTCTTTAAGGGGGGAAGACTTGTAACATCCTAAAATTTTTATAATGTTAAATAAAAGAAAGTTATGTTTAGTGATTTCACGTTTTAGTTATTTAATGTCGAGTAAGGAACGGGTCATGGGCTTAGATTACGTAAGATGGGTTAAATGAGAATGGGCCTTGGGTCCGTGGGCTTATAAATACCCATCCCAAGCCCAAGATATCATTTTATTTCCATCTTTCGCTTTTACACACTCAAAAGCACACACATAACCGACCGAGATCCGAAGTCGAGACCCGAGATTTTGCTGGTAGATCTGAGTTGGAAAGGTAAGAACTAATCCCGCAAAGCTAATATTACTGAAAATGGTTAGGATTTGACGGGTTAATCGGACCCGAAACACAACTGCCCAAATCGGACCCCTAAAACGTCGATTTTAGGCCGATTTGATGGTTGGGATTTGTAGGCGCCGATCATACGATTCCGTGGGTACCAAAATCGAGTTATTTGGCTAAGAAACGAAGGAGTTATGGGCAAACAGATCTGCAGCGCGACAACTTCGCCTTCATCTGGGCAACTTCGCCTTCAAGCGATGAACTTCGCCTGCAAGCTAAGTTCGCCTGATGAACTTCGCCTGCAAGCCAAGTTCGCCTGATGATAAGTTCGCCTGAAGCCAAGTTCGCCTGATGGCAACTTCGCCTAAATGGTAACTTCGCCTAAAAGCCAAGTTCGCCTGAGGTTTAACTTCGCCTAAAAGCCAAGTTCGCCTAAGGTTTAACTTCGCCTAAAAGCCAAGTTCGCCTAAGGTTTAACTTCGCCTGAAGCCAAGTTCGCCTAAGGTTTAACTTCGCCTAAAAGCCAAGTTCGCCTAAGGTTTAACTTCGCCTGAAGCCAAGTTCGCCTAAGGTTTAACTTCGCCTGAAGCCAAGTTCGCCTAAGGTTTAACTTCGCCTAAAGTGAAGTTCGCTTAGAAAATAAATTAAAAACCTAATGGAAAATGTGTTAAGGCAGTTATCGAAAATAAAATTTTTCCAAGCTGACCTGGCAGCTTAACCCCAGCCAGGGGCTCTGCCCCTTGGACCCCGCTAGGGGCTGCCGCCCCTAGAACCCCGCTGCCAGGGGCGCTGCCCCCGGACCCCCGTTCGTTGTGGGTCATATATAGATAGAAATACAAAACTAGTAGTAGTAGTTAATTGATATGTGTAAATATTATACAGTTAGCCGAGCCCAGTTAAAGAAAGGAATTACGATCAACGGCGAGCGTAACAGGATCCAGGTGAGTTTCTAGCCCCATTCCTTGTTATGTTTTCGGGGCTGTGTGCATACTTGATGTGTTGTTAATACATTTATCCTAAGTGATAAATGTATGCCATATGTGATATATGTGATATGTATGAATGATTGCTTGATGGTTCGTGAACGATCTTCGGATATTGCACGTACTGTCAGGTTGTAACGTTATAAAGCCATATGTGATATATGTGATATGTATGAATGATTGCTTGATGGTTCGTGAACGATCTTCGGATATTGCACGTACTGTCAGGTTGTAACGTTATAAATATGGCAAGTATGATATGTATGTTTAGGTGTATGAACGTAATAAAGTTAATAAAAGAAGGAAATGACGATTGTATGGTTGTATGGTTACGAAAAGGGTACCAAGCCCTAATAATACTCGAGGTATGTTGCATGTTGTATGGTAACGAAGAGGGAACTGAACCCTACTAATATTCGAAAGCAAGGGACCAGACCCTTATAATATCTGTGATGTAAGGGACCAGACCCTTAGAATATCTGTGATGTTAGGGACCAGACCCTTATAATATCTGTGATGTTAGGGACCAGACCCTTACAATATCTGTGAGGATAGGGACCAGACCCTTCATAATATCTGTGATGTTAGGGACCAGACCCTTATAATATCTGTGATGTTAGGGACCAGACCCTTATAATATCTGTGAGGTTATAGGGCGAAAGGCTCTTTAAAACGTATGATTATGAATGTAAAGAAAGTATGTAAGTAAGAAAGAAAGTATGTAAGTAAGAATGAAGGCATGAGTACTTATGTGTGTATGAAAGAAAGTTATGAGGTTAAGTACGTATGTATGTAATAAGGTATTGTATGGTATTGTATGATTAACTAGAACTCACTCAGCGTAGCTGACTTTTAGTATGCACGCAGGTGAGTAGGTTGAGACAGCTGGCTTGAGTGGAGGACACATGGCAGAAGACTAAAGCCTGGCATCTGAAGATCTGATATGTTTTATAAGTTATGTTTTGATTTTGAAAGACAAGAGGAATGTTTTAAGACATGATTATGAATTGATATGTAATGTTTTATGAAAGTTTTATATTCCGCGTAAAGTTTTTAATTAACTCTGATATTTAGAACTGTGTTTATGAGTAAATCCAACACGAAAGTAGGGTTACCGGTAACGGGGCCTTACAAACCCGCAAGACTCACCTTCAACAGGGACGTCTGCGCAAAGGCTAAACTCGCGACTCACCTTGAAGAGACGTCTGCGCAGAAACCAACTGGATCTGCAGGACCCACCATGCTCAGAGACGTGACGTCCTTACGCGCAGTACGCAAGCTATTCCCGCAGGAAAAGCCTCCCAATGGTCGACGTACTCCGCCTGTTCCCGCAGTAACGGATACTAGCCATCAGGGAAGGCTACCCGCGCAGCAAGGCTACACGCACAAGGCACTTAACTCTTAAATAATTCAGTAATGTCACCTGAAGGAGTGAGCAAGCCGGGAACACTCCCGCACAAAGCCGGGAACACTCCCGCACAAATGAGCCAGTCCGTACGATACTGGAGGATCTTTTGTACTGTACCTGACGAGGTATGGACAAAAGATCTGACCAAAGATACGACAGGTCACTGACAACAGTATGACGAGCAGCACGCTCTTGTACTGTATGTCACTATCAGCCGCTGCCTACTCACCAACCTGTCGGAGGACGTGCATAGCCTGCAGTTGGTGGAACAGGAATAGTACACAGCCGGCCTGGTCACTATCAGCCGCTGCCTACCCACCAACCACCAGCATGGCACGTACGTAGCCCACAATTGGCAGAACAGGAATACTATTCAGCCGGCTGTACCTGCTTGGAAACCTACCTTCGGCTATAAATACTCCAACACCTTGGAATTGTAGGGACACGTTACATTACCTTATCACATCTTATCTTTTCTAGCAATCTCTTAATACACACTTATATTCAAGAGCAATCTAGTCTGATTCTCACGCCGGAGGGTGGTCACAAGGAGGTACCCCCCCCTTCTAAGTGACGAGCTCACGGTGTCTGTTTTGCAGGTCACCAGAAGAACCATCTTTGCCGGACATAACCCCTCGTGGGAAACATCTATTTAACACCCAGATTATCCGTAATCTGCCCGGGGTCAATTAGTGTTTCTTCACCCAGCATCTGAATCTTGTCACAAATTACCATTGTTGTTCAAGATTAGATAAATTGGAGTACTATAGCTTTCATGCATGACCACTTGTTCCTAGGGGTGTTCAAGAAATCCGAAATCCGAACAAACCGAAATCCGAACCGAAATCCAAATAAACTGATCCGAATTCTTATTCGGATATTCGGATCGGATCAATCCGAGTATCCGAATAACTAATTCGATTTCGGATATGGAATTTTAAAAAAATCGGATTATTCGGATATCCGTTTAATCCGAATAAAAAACATGTTTTTAATGGTATTTTCCAGTTTGGTATATTTATTAGACTATTATTTTAAGTTTAAACTTTAAATTTGTGTTAATAGTAATTCATATTTTTGGGTTTGTATGTTTATTGTGATTCTAAACTATTAAATGTTAGGAACAAAAAAATAGAAAAATGATTTTGGTTTATTTCGGATTATTCGGATAATTTTGGATTATTCGGGTATTATCCGAATCCGATCCGAATTGAATTAGGATAGATTCGGATCGGATAGGAATATTCCTTATTCGGGTCGGATCGGATTTCGGATAGGGTCTAAAAATTTTCAAATCCGAATAACCCGAATAATCCGTTATCCGATCCGATGAACACCCTACTTGTTCCAGTGATTTGATTAAAGTTTTACGAATAATAAATTCTCACTTTATTAATGGCTTTCAAGTTTTAGCCCCCAAAACATTGACTACACTTAAATGAACAACTTCCTGAAAACTGTACAAGTAATTCTTGATATAAAAGGAGCTTTAATTAGTAATAAGTTAAACCAATAATTCCAAGATTCATAGTTAATCATATGGCGATTTTACAAATATAGAAAAGAACTTCTACCCTTTTAACAATAACTTATAGACATTTAAAAAGTTATAAATTGAATGCATCTGGATCAAAGAATCTGTTCTAATTTTGAAGTTGAAATTAAATATGTTTGATCTCAAAAGTCCAAAGTCTTACCTAAGAATGTATATATCATCTGGTTGATCTATACAAAGCCACTCAACTATCTCAAGATCTTCATCAGGGATCCCTCCAAGTCTCCAACTACATTACATGTGCCAATTTTCATCCAATTGATAGGAAGATAAAAAAAAATTAATAATTTATTTAAAACGTTTCGTTTATGAGAAAGTCATTAAACAACGATCTATGGTATGCTAGAGTCAAACCTCACATATCTGTTTTAATATGGTTATATAGTGAACAACCTTTATTCATGATTCCCCCCTCTTATGTTCGATCAAACCTTTTGCTATTATCTCAAATTAGATAATGATTCCATCAAAACAAACCATAATTCAAGATTTTCCTAAGACGTTGAACATAAAAAAAGTATTAGAAAAAATATCACCATCTGAAATGTGATTACGCCCATAACTTTTATAAACACGGGAATGAAATCCATATGTCGGGAATTATAATGAAAAGGGGAGATTCAACAAACAACAAGAAAACTTGAAAATGGATTAAAAATCATACAATAATAACTTAGTGTTGATCATATTCATGATAACAATAGCTCATTGAAGTCTAATCCTTAGGTCCTAATTAACCAGTAACAAACAGTCACTGAACTCTATCGTTGAATGATTTCCTAACCTGATAACATCCATCCGTTTCTTCAACTCTTCCTCGACAAAACCCATCTTCCTACAATCTATCTCAACATCTTGGAAATTAGCAATATCATAACATCAACCATTAAAAAATCAAAACCAAAAAACAAAAAAATAATTAAAACCCAACCGAAACTAAAAACTGATAAAAACTAACCCGAATCGATACAAAAACGAAAAAAAATCAGTATTGTATTCACACCTAGCAGGGGTGGTTCACTTGTAATTACTATATAATCAGCCTCATGTTTTGAACCAATAATGAAATAAAAGCTTAACGTACATGTGGATGTGCACGCATATAATCTGTATAGTATCCTTTCGTGTGGGTTTTAATCACCATAATCTAAAACATGGGCTGTAGCTTCATCATCACATAAATCATAATTTTAAAAATAACTATAAGGTTACAATGACACACTCACTCATCTTTTGGAACTAAAATCTGAATGTCATGAAATTCAGGGAACTGGCCCCACTTTTGTAACTGTAATTTTTTATTTAGTTTTTAATAACTCATAGGAAGTAAGGTTTCATACCGAGCGGCATGGTTCGGCTTGATTTCATACAAAGTTTTTCATTTTAAATTTCTAAAACTTCAAAATATCATTAATCCAACACCTTTAACTCTAAAATGTCTAAACTTCTAACTTTAAAATGTCTAAAACTCAAAGTTAATAATAAAACATACATAAAAATACCATAGTTAACAACAAATCATACATGTAACAGCCGGCTAGGGTTTAAATTTAAACTTTAAAGTCAACACAAATTTAGGAAATTTTTAAAAGCTTAAAAAATCAGTATTCTTTTTTATATATACATAAACGTATATTAAACAAATAAATAAAAAAACAATTCTAGCAAAACGAATGAAACCAAACCGAGCGAGGCTTTGCGTGTGCTTGGTTTGTTTTTATACCGAACTAAGCCGAACAACGTGCAAGTTTTTTTTATAACAAAATGAATTAAATTTTCTATACCCCTAGTAAACTCAAAATCATGACAATAATACACGAATAAACAATATTCCTAAAAGCTAGCATACAAGTTCTTAGTGTAGTAAAACAAAACTATTAATATTTCTACAAATAATACAATCTTTGAGTTAAAAATACAGAAAATAGTTTTAGTGTATCCACCACTTTTTACGATAATTAACATATAAAGATATAATACTCTCTACTTGCGACACTAATATGAAAACATGTGATTGCAGTTCAACTTTTAGTGTATATGGAATATGAAATACCTACCACGAATCTACTATTTCCTTGAATCAATTAGATGATCAGATTTTCAATTATGGTGAAATTACCAACAAATGATTTTTAGACATATACCTTTAATGAGTTAACTTCAACCCGTCAATGAATTATATAAAATAGTCTCATAATTCTTAAAATAAGATAAACTACCTTTATAACAAAAAAAGAAGATACTTGCCTCAGTAAAATCACACATGGGCATGTTCAACATGCCCATTATACAAAAGATGTCCATTGCAACCGATTAAGCAACCCAACATGTGTTGAAATTTAACTTCCACACCGCAACTCATGTCTTGTATAAATAAAAGCGTCAAGAAACCATCAAAGAGTTAAAGCGACTCATGCAAGACCTAAAATGCCTTGCAAAGTGAATCTGTGGAGCATAATGCTGCAGTCTTTAATATAGATATGAATAAAATACAATTTACACCTTGAATTAGAATTAAGCAACATTATTAAAATACAGAAAATAGTTTATGACCTTAAGAAGTTTCCCTTTAGTGACATGGATTTCAGCTGCTACACCTGAAGTTCAATTAGAAAAAAACACAGAAACTGTTTGGGACTTTAAATCTTTAAGAATGTATAGTACAACGTGAACAACATATATATTTTTGTTTATAACATGACTTGTTAATGGTAAGTAACATAGGGAGAATAATAGACATTTTGTAATACGAGTCCAAACTCTAGTTTATCCAAACTTGGACTTTTACAGGGAGAAATGTAGCATCTAAAAGAAAAACTAACAATCATGATGTATACTAACAAACATAAATCAATAACAAACACTTATAAGACTACTCGCTATGGGGCTCCGTTGGGTGATGTGGCGGGCGCCGAACACCGCCATGGGGCGCGGTCCATCTCACACACACATACATACATATGCATATATATATATAGGGGCGCATTTGGGGGTATTAAACCATAGCGAGGCGGGTTTCGATGCCCCCTGTTGCTTACGTGGCGGTGACGTGTCACGGTGGAGGGGCTTCGAAGCCCCTCACCATAGTGACCAGTCTAAGCAACCCGTGTGACACGCAGGCTAAAAGCTAGTTAGATATAAATGATAATAAATGTCTTACAATATTGAAACAAATCAATATGATAATCAATAAACCGTTCATGTATCATGTAATCGTGTTACAAAACTAAGAAATAAGAGAGAGAGGGTATTAAAATATGATAGATAAGAGAGGGAGGGGTGGAATTGCTAAATTGAAAATTGTTGAAGGTATAATAGAAAATAAAAGGAAATGTTGTGAGATATTTAATTGTTGAATACAAGCCCTAATTTACAGCAGCCGCATTTCAAGACAACAACAGCAACCCTATCATCATCGCCGTTTGTTCATTTGTGGTTGGTGACTTTCCTTTTGTTTCCTAAAATGTTGGCTATTAATTATCCTTATTGTTGTTCACTATGTTTTATTAAATATAGTAACTAAATGTGTTATTTTATGTGACTTTTTTCATTCTATCGTTATGCTTATTTTTTGTTGTCATTATTATTTATTGTTAACTATGTTTAAATAAGGTAAATATGTTATTTTATGTGACTTTTTTAACCTATTATTATGTCTATCTATCTATTATTATTGTACTATTATTTATTGTTAACTATGTTTAAATAAGGTAAATGTGTTATTTTATATGATTTCTTTGTTCTGTTAATATGACTATTAATAAATGCTTATATAAATATTGTATTAAATGTTGTTAAATACGTGATTATGCCTATTACTTAAATATAAATATTTCTCTTAGTAATCAAATGTGTTGCTACATTATATTATTATTATGTTTATTTTTATTGTTCGGTTATGCCTATTACTATCTAAATAAATGAGTTTTTGTTCTTTTGGTCTTGTTGACTTATATTCACAGTGAGTTTCATGTGAATAGAAACTAGAAACAGTTGCTTTAGTGCTTGCAGCTTGGATATGTGCTTTATTGAATAAGTTAATGTTATCTTTTGTATGTGTCTGAAAGTGCCTTTTTGAATATATATATATATATATATATATATATATATATATATATATATATATATATATATATATATATGGTTAGTATCATTTAAGAACTCTAAAAAAGTTAAGAACTCTTAGGAACTCTACACAACCAAACATTTTTTTTATTTTTTTTATATATTAACATTATTTAAGAGTAGTTTTATCATATTTTATATAAAAATTTTTGATTACATATATAAATAACAAGTTTACATATGTGTAAAATTTATGTACTAACAAATTTACATAGGTGTAAAAAAAACCATAGATATGTATAAAAACTAATTTTTAAAACTGTAATCGTAATTATAGATATAAAAAATGATAAAGCTACACTCAACTAACATTAACATACAAAAGTTTTTATAAAAAACGTTAGTTTTCATGGGTTCTTTCAAGTTCTTAAATAATTTAACAGTTCTGTAATGATACTCATCCTATATATATATATATATATATATATATATATATATTGCTTTGTTATAATTTTTGAATCTATGTTTCTTCTCATTATTATTGTTCACTATGCCTATTTGTTATTATTATATATAATATATTGTTAGCTTTGCTTAATTAAATATAGTAAGTAAATGTGTTATTTCATGTGGATTTTTACCCTATTATTATGACTATTTGTTGTTATTATTATTATTTATTGTTAACTATGTTTAAATAAGGTAAATGTGTTATTTTATGTGATTTTTATATTCTATTATTATGGCTATTTATTATGTGATTCTAATTAAGACCTGCATTCTAATTTCCCATGGTCTTGCTGCTGCACTTGTCTAAATTGGATGATGTATTATAATGCTAATGTTGACCTTACTGCAATTGTTATTATTATCTTGTTCACAGTGAGTTTTTATGTCAATAGAAACTAGAAACAGTTGTTGTTTTTAGGGCTTGTTTGGACATGTGTTTTATGATGAAGAACATACCTTTTGAATCTGTTTATTGACTTCAATTTATATGCAATTAAATACTATAAATGGATATAACACAAAATACTTTTCTTTTTCAGTAGCATGGCTCAACGCCCACCTCTTGCACACGCGGTAGTGCGTTCACCGTCAGTTGAACTTTTCTGTCCAAATCCCGCGGTAAATGAATCGGCGAATCAGCTGGAGCTACAAGGGTACTTATTTCCCTTTTATGGTTCACTATTTCCCTGGTAATCATATTGAGTTGTATACCATTTTGTTTGGTAGTGTTGTTGGGGTGTGTATGGTCTTCTTTGAGGGGAAAGTGTTTTTCTAGATAACTATTATGTTCTAGTACTGTCTATTTTGTTTAGTTTAAAACAAATTAGGTTTATGTTTAAGTTGGATCTTTTTCAGTTTTATAACTTTATTATTAGTTAAGTACTTTGGTTGTATCATATTCTGACTGGTTATAAGTGTTTGGTTTCACCACCTTTATTACCCACAACTTTAAAGTATGTGATTGTTCCACTACCCAAAAGCAGTGAAAACTGAAAACAAGTAATTAAAGATGATGAGCAATGTTTTGACACTGGACCGGACCAGACCGGACCGGCTGGTCCGACGGGAAACCGGTGACATCAGCCGGCCTGTTCTGAACATTTGGCGGTTGAACTGAGTACTCGTGGTCGCTGTCGGACCTATTGAAAACTTTGATTCAACCTTTACTGATACGATCATATTATATTAATAAGTTTATTATTATTATTGAAGTTTATCTTTTATTAGGTTTCCTTATTATAGTCAAATTATGTTTTCTTATTGTTTATTTTTTTTATTTTTATGTCTTTGTTTTTCTATATATATTGTAATTTCGTATAAGAAAAAGAATAAGAAAGAATTATTATTGTGTGTCTATTTTCTCTTCTTCTCTTGTGTTTTTGGGAGATTGACGATTGTCACGAATAAACCGTAACATTTACATAACCAACAACCATCGAAAAATGACTAATACCCTCACCAGAACATCGAACTATCGTCGCTTGTAGCTTCATGTTGTCGAAAATAAGAGTCAAAACAAAAAGAAGATGGAGATGAGAAGAAACTTGAAGTACAAATATGGATACCAAGTAATAAAAATGTATAGAAGGGAGATAAATAAAAAATATTACTGCTCAATTCGGGTTTCCAATGTGTGTATGATATGACTAAACCTTTAAATTGGTTATTCCAATAGCTTACAGCCTTTTTTTCAAGAAAAAGACTATTTAATTTTCTTTAATAATTTCTTTAATATTTGTCATAAGTATTTTTAATTAATCTTCAAATTATGTAATTAATTTACTCATCCTTGTTTTAATCTAGATTCAACCTTTGACCTGGTAAGGTTTCTGGGTCGACGTCCAATCCAGGTCAGAAAACATTAATTATGAGCTATGATGTGTTCATTAATGTTTGTTTGTTGTATTTGTTCATTAAAGATTTTTCACGACTGCTAAACAAAAATATGTACAAGTATAATGAGTAATTGATATGTAATTAGAATCTAGAAATTGATATGTAATTAGCATATGAGTATGTAATCTTGTTATAGAAATGAACAGTGAAAGAATTGTCTAGCACCGAAATAATAAAAGTTGTGTTTGCTATAAATAAAAAAGAGTCGCTATAAATAAATAATAAAAGTTGTGTAGCACTGACTTTCATAAATAATATAACAAATTCTTGTGTTTGCTACATCATTAGAATTTGCATTATCATGCAATGAGTAAATTATTCATCGTCATTATCCTCTTCTTCATTACTTTCATAATTAATCATCACCTTCATCTTCATCATCAAAATCTTTACAATGATCCATGGTTGTTCTACCAAATCCGACCGAATATATTAATAACAATAAACATTAATAATCCTCACATGGGTGAATTTACCCCTAACCGGTACGCATGACTCAAATCAAATCAGTATTAGAGCTCCCTGCCAAACTTAAGGTGTCATTGGAGAAAAGGAAGACAGTACAATCAATATTAGCAGTGTCTCTTTGGATGACTTGGAAAGCGAGAAACGGAAAAGTAGCAAATGTGTTTGTCAATAGTATTGAATCAAGTGATCGATCTAAAATAACTATACGAGTCGCGAGTCTCTTCTAGCATGTTTTGTAACAAATGTGTTCATCAACTCTTCATATTTTAAGCTCTTTAATATATATATTTCTATTTTTTTTCGTTTTTCAAAACCGAATAGGTGTTTAGGAGACATAATTTCTTAAAAACAAATTGTTAAGCTAACATTTCAACTAATCAAACATATTAAAGTGCATTTTTAAACAAGTAAATGTATAAACCTAATCAAATGTTCCTATAGAGTGGTTCACCTTTCCTCATATTATTTTATTGTGTAGACGATAGGTTAGAACCTTAATAATGAAAGTATATATCCACATTGTTGATTGTTTTTATAGTTATATATCACAAATCCTTTCTTATATATTTCTGACATACACAAATATATAATCTCAAACCCTCTCAAATGTAACATATCATCATATCAAGTGATCCAGTTGAATACTTGAATTAAAGAGTTAAAAAGTTAGAAGATCTAACTTGATAAAAATGAGATCATAAGGACTGTTTATGTAAAAACCATTTTGTGTCTTTTTACACACCTTGTACAGACCCAAAGTCGGCCTGGGCACCTGGGTCTGTTTTAAGATATTCTATTATTTTTTGTTGGTGAATCTTATTACGTTTAAGTATGTTTATATAGTGGTTTGTTTTTTTGCGCTAGGCGATATTGGGGTAGTGTACTATTCGTTACCTGGTATAGGCCTGGCTGACCTCGACGGCCGTTGCGACCCAATCTCGAGAAGGCCAGAAAACTTCAACCAAAAAAATAGATAAACTGAAAAGACTCGCTTGGTTACTCTGCTTCTTTGTAGTTAGGATGGTCAAGTCGCTCTCTTTAGACTAACTTTATCAACAACCTTACAAGAGGTTGTTACACTGTTTGACTATTAAAAAAATAAAATAAATCAAATTAATTCAACAACGTGCTCACAGCCAAGGTCAAGGTTATGACCCTCATCCATTTAAATATTCCATTTTTTCTTCTTTTCTTTTTCACAATTTCTTTTATATACAATTTGATTTTTTTTAATAATTTTTATTATTTAACTTATTTTAAAATTCTAAAAACACAGTTTTGTTTAGTTTATTTTTATGAGTATTTCGATATAATTTTTTTTAAAAATGGTGCATTTTTAAAATCATGTAATTTTTTAATATTATTGTATGTAAATTTTGTGTTGTTAATACTCATAAAAAATCAAGGTTTTTTTTAAGAATTATGATATTATCTAATTCGTTAAGTGTCCACACTCCGTTGGGTTGTTACAATTTTTTGGATAAAAATTGTAAGTAAATATGTTTAATGAACGTAATTTTCTTTTTAATATTTATTTATATTTAGAATAATAATGTTTAAAAAAACAAATATTTTTTTTTATTTTATATAATAAATTAAAACATAAATAAAACATATGTATATGTATTAAAATAATTGAGTTGAGTTAGGTTGGGTTGTGAATAAAAGTGAAAAGTTGGTTAGGTTGGGTTGTGTATGTGAAAGAGAGATAAATTATTTTTTTATTAAAAGGTTGGGTTAGGTTGGGTTTTTGATAAACTTAGTCTTAAAAGCGCAGGACGCTGGTTCGAATCCCCGTCTTTTAATTTTTTTGTTCTGTTGTCTACAAGCTTGAAATCTGGGCCCGCAAACTCTTATCTCATGGCCATTTCCGTGGGACGTTTATTTTGATAGACATGCTATTTTTTGGTTTTTGATATTTATATTATTATTTAGTTTTATTAACCTTTGTGATTAATTTCAACATTTAATAGTTTTTTAGCTAAAGTTATTACTGAGTTTTTGTTTGTTCATGTTAATTGAATATCTATCACTAGTTTATATGTCCGTGTGTCACACGGGTTGAAAAAATTATTTTTAACATATACCAATAATATACATTTTAGAAATGAAAGCATATATTTACAGCTTCACATCCAAACTTACATTTCAGCACCACTAATCAACCTTTTCAATTCATGCACAAAAGAGTGCTTTAGACTTGATTTTGATCATGTTTATTCACCTCAAAACTAACATTTACTGGTATAT